>NC_135266.1:39918517-40101017 GCF_051311805.1 Agelaius phoeniceus
TACCCATTATAAATAAAACTATAAATTATTAATAGCAAAGCCATTTTATTGAACTTATTCATCTGTTCCTAAATACAGCACTACTTAATTTTTTGGGTTAACCCTTTTTTAAACCCAAAGGAATCAAGACAATGTAAATACTGCCCCAAACTCATAGAAGTACGGAGGAACCAATCTCATCCAACTTTTCTCATTGAAGAATCAGTAGGAACCTGCTGAATCTCCCAAGTCTGCAAGGACTGAAAGAGATCTCTAAGGTGTACTGATCCGCATAGACAAAAAAAAAAAAAATATATATATATAGCCAAAAATTATTAGCCATAGCAAGAGAATACAGAAAGATGCTCTAGCAATCTGACCTCTTTGAACCCTAAATCAATGCTGAAACTGAGTTCACTATGTACCTTTCAATGACTTTTCAATAGAGAATAAAGTTTCATTTTTACACTGCTTCTTTATTTTGCCGTTAGACTGTTTACAGACCATTACTTTATTTCACTCTTCCTTCTTCCCTTCTCCCTTCTACTCCTCTCTGCTGAGACCACACCAGGAGCACAACAGCCAGCTCTGGAGCCCTCAGTACAGGAAAGACATGGGCCTCTTGGGACAGGTCCAGAGTAGAGCCACAAAAATTATCAGAGGGACTGAACACCTCTGCTATAAGGAAGGGCTGAGAGATTTGGAGTCTGGATCAGCCTGGAAAAAAGAAGGCTCTGGGGAGATCTAACTTACAGCTTTCCAGTACTTAGACGAGGCTGGTAAAGATGAAGACAAACATTTTAGCAGGGCCTATAGTGACAGGAAAAGGGGCAATGGCTTTAAACTCCAAAACAATAGATTTAGACTAGATATAAGGGAGAAATCTTTCATTATGGGTGTGGTGAAACAACAGAACAGGTTACCTAGAGAGGTGGCAGATGGCTCATCCCCAGAAGCATTCAAGATCAGGTTGGACAGGGCTCTGGGCAGCCTGATCTAGTTGAAGATGTCCCTGCTCATTGCAGGGGGTTGGACTGGATGGCTTTTCAAGGTCCTTTCCAACCCAAACTAAAATTCAATGATCTGCAAGTTAGCCCCATAGGAAGCATGAGGCTGCAGGCACACATCTGGCAGAGTGAAAAATGTTTAATATTTCTCTCTTAGAAATCATTCCACACTATCAAGTTTACTGTTGTTGTTTCACTCAGTTATTGAGCTACTTGAGGCTCTCACTATTAAAAAAAACCAACCACCACGTGCCACAACCCAGAAAGGGTTTAGATTTCACACAAAAGTAAATGAAATTTCTGTGTAAAAAATAAAATTTCTGTTGAGGAAATTAATATGCTCCATATAGATTTCTTGTCAGGAAACACCTCAAGGCTATTGACAAACACAATTCAGCTACCTACATAAGATCAAACATTACAAATTTTGAATTCTTAATTTTGTGAACTAGTGCCTAAAAGAAACAACTTTTGTTCTGCATCAGCAGACTTAACTCTAAATCCAATAAATGACAGAAATGGAAATAATGCAGAAGTTAAAGAGAATACACCTGATTTTGAACCAGAAACTGCCCAAAATGGGACACAAATCCTCCTCTTGAGTTGCCAAGTAGAATTAGATACTTCAGAAGAGAATTCCAAAATACTGACAGAACCACCTAGACCTGGCAACAAATTGTTAAGCATCGTTAGGCAGTTCTTGAACTCCTACATCCTCTGCTGCACTCAAGCACTCCAACAGGATCCAGAGTTCAAACCTCCAGCCTTCAGGACAGATGCCGATGACATTTTTTTCTCCCCCAACAAACTGAGCACAGTTCACAGTCTTCCTGCTAAAGAAAGGCTAGGGAATAAAAACAGGAAGGCTGTATTGTACATGATAGCCATGTAGTTTGAGCAATGACCCAAGACACCGGAAAACACAAGACTCTAGGCCTTTTTTAGTGGAGTGTTTGAAACATTTTGAACTTTGATTTATTTATGAGTTCAAATCTCATTAAATAAATACACAATATTACTAGTAGCAATAATAATAGTACAAACCTGGATTTCTATGTGACGAGGGTTATCAATGAACTTTTCTATCAGTAAGCGATCATCACCAAAACTTGAAGCAGCTTCTTGAGATGAAAACCTAAAACCTTCCCTTAAATAATGAAAACAAAAAGAATAATCTGTATTTAAGAAGTCCTGAAGCATACAAGAACACTTACTGATGTCAGTAAACAATCAATCTTCACCAATCAACACACATCCAAAAACAAAGACATATCATTTGCAGTTGATTCTGTAATTAATCCTTTTTTTCGCGCTTTTTTTGGCAAAGTCAAAAAAAAATCCCAACCAACCACAAATTGAACCAAAACATTCTCAATGCACAAAAAATTTCAGCGTGTTTAAAAAGCCTGAACATTTACTACAACTAAGCATTTCATTACTGCAAAACTAATAAAGTAATTGAATTTTAAGACCCAGTGATTACCAAGTACTTGCTATACAAAAGTAAAGGTGAAGTTCACCATTACTTCCAGCATGCAGCCCTCTTAACACTCAAGAACAGCAGAAGTTGATTAATTCTGCATTAAAGAACTGCAAATATAATATTACAGACATTGCAAATTCCACCACTGAACACAACATAAAGATGCAATATTTGACCTCACAGAAGACGCCAGCTGTATTATTACTTTTTCCCTGCCTTAAAATATAAGTGAGTGTTATACAGAGCATTCTGTACACTTCCCTCTGTTTCTTCTCTTACACATGTAGTTAAACAAAATAAATATTGCAAGCTACTTTATTTATTAATTTTTTCTTTAATAGCAGAAAGCGTACTCCTTGGGTCATAAGCTCGGACAAACAAGTTTATCAACAGCTTTCTCAGGGTGAGACAGCATAATGCAGGGACCCAAAGGCTTCACTGAAATTTTCTACAAGCTCTGTAAGTCACACATTAGTGCCATCCATGTTGATACATATGGAAAGCTTGGTCAAGTTTCTGTGCGACTGACTCCTGAAACAGCATCCCGGACATCTGTGCCCAGAATATGAGCTACAGTACAACTGAGTTGAAGTTTTCATGCTTTCCATTTCTTGGCTGTAGTTAACCCAGACCACAGATTTGCAAAATAGGCAAATTTACAGTAGAGAAATGTGTATATTTAAAAGTATATCTTCACACTTTCTTCAACATTTTGGGATAATACATGTTGTAATTTTGAGAGATTATACCTAATATACAACTTTCCTAAATTCATACTTAACTTCAATACATTTAATTACCTAGTAAAGAGAAAAAAGGGACATCAAAAGTAGTGATTCTGTGCACTACCTGATCTGTCAAAAAAAAAAAAAAAGTGCTGTAACAAACAGCCATACATAGTGTTTCTTATTGAAAGTGATTTACAGCTATTTTAACTCCTATATCAAAGGCTCTGTTTTGTAAACATTTTTGTGTCACATAGTTTTATGCATAATTATTCACAATTGACTTTTTCTTTTACTGAAGGAAGTGTGCTAATTAGAAATCTAAACTGCAATACTTGTTAAAAAAAGACAGGTGCCTAATCATCTCATCCATACATCTGCAAATCTTTTTAAATTACATATAATAGGAATGAATATCTCAGATATTCTGACCTTGTTTTATCTTACAAAACTGTGCAGTTGTAATTGGCCAGTGACAAAAATTAATTCCAAATAGATATGAGGAAAAAAAAATTAAAAGAAGAAGCAGAGCAGGCTTTTTAGGAAGGCTGTGTAATCTCAATGCAAGACCCAATCAGGCAGAGCTCTAAGCAATCCATTTAAACTGAGAGCTGATGCTCTTCAGAGGATGAAGCTGGATGAGATGCTGTCTCTAGATCCCTTCAAACATGCACAGTTATAGAGAGGAAAAACAGGATCTCTCTAAGGTTCACCTCTCTCCCTACAGTACATTTACTCACACTGAAGTTTAAGTTGTACAAAAGCATTACTGATGTTGCCACAAGCCTTCCTGTGGTTGTCTCAAGTGAAACAGCCATGCCAACTTTCTGCCTCCAGCTCTGAAATCAGCAGTGCTGCTTTAATTAAAACAATTTTCTTTCGAGGCAGTCAGACACTAACAAAAGACTGTGCTCATTATGTAAAATTTCAGTTTTCAGAATCAGGAAACAGTAAAAGAACATTTTTTTTTCTTGTCAAGGCCAGCATTAGAAGGGCCACCTAGTTAAAAAGTACATGTTTGATAGCCATTAGTATAGTAGCAGCCCTTTAAAACCCTGAGAAGTTGCCAATAGATACTCAAATGTTGTTGACTTCACACACAGAACCAATATAGATTCCTTCAGCTTAACTCCAAATTAAAAAAAAAAAAATCAATAAAATTATCTAGTCACAGCATTTTACACGTGTAGATGGCATGAATACGTGAATGTGTGGGTTTTTTAAAAAATAGGGTTTTAGGAAACACTGTTGTTTACTCATCCAACAGATTCCTTCCCCTTACCTGAGCAGCACATACCTGTGCAGGACAGACCAAAGATGTCAAGCCCATACACTCCTGTTTTTGCACAGTATTCTGAAATGCCAAATGCAATGCTTTGGGAAGATAATAAACCTAATGCATAGGGCTTGTAATAGGTAATAATGTTGAGTTTTAAAAAGCATTGTCCTCTTAGACCACACACTTCATATAACCTCTGCTTTAGGAGGTGGAGGATTCCGAATGATTTTGCTAATTATTATTCCACATTTACATCTTCCAGTCCCACTCCTCTTTCCATTCACAAGACCACAGAACAGAAATTATAAAGAGTTCTTGGAATCTGAGAGCAGATGTTTGATTTTCACTCATTAAATTGGCATAAGCACAAAGAAAGAATTTCAGAAACAGGACAATTTACATTTTCCTATTATTACATGTTAAAAAACAAAATCATCTCTCTAAACATGTGCTGCTGGAAGCTGCCTTGGTAAAAACTTTCAAAACAGATACCCACTAAGCATGCAAGACTTCAATATCCAGGAAAAGTTACAGAAGGCAAGACAATAGGGGGGAATTACTAACACAAAGCTCCAAATTTTTCAAAGGTAACTCTTAAAAAAATAATTTAGTACAAATTTCTAACTTGGAGGTTATCATGTCTGCAGCTGAAGCTTCTAGCTAAAGAAACTAATTTCTATCTGCAAATCCACAGAGTTTAAAACATGGGCCAATAGCTCCTGCATGATGACCTCTGCCACTCAACTTACAAGCAAGTAAGTGCCTTCACATGCAAACACCCATCACAACCTCCGCCAGAAAATTTCAGTCTGGTCTTGGAAAAGACAGAGTCCTGAATTTAATTCCTTTTCAGAGCTGCCAGGCCACCTTTTGGAGCCATGAAGCCTAAAGGTTTAGTTAGATGTCCAATTGCTATGAGCTTACTGGAAGCAAGAAGCCTTCGGTTTCTGCACCAAGAGGGAATGATACAGATGAGGTGCAGATAGTCAGACACATGCCCTGGTCATGCTCTGCTGTACTGCATCATCAACTTCACATTGCCTGTGCCTGGAAAGCACTTTCAGATCAGCTTTGCTGGGGTGCAAGCACAGAGGCTCTTCACATACAAGACCAGAGTTGGCATGATCAAGGACTCAGTTAAAAATAGTTTTAGATACAGAGCACAGCAGAACTTTCTCAGGCTGAAAAAAAAAAATCTACCAACCTGAACTTAAGGTAAATTGCTTTTCAGAAATCTGCCCTTCATTTTCAATATAATTTCAAGTAGGCATCTATTAGGTGAAGAAAAGGCATGCTAAATTATACTTCTCCAAACCAAGAAATCTAGCTAGGGATTACATTAAAGTGAACATAAGGCTATTTTAATTTCAGATGTGGGTCAGTGGTTTGAACTGTACACAAAATTCAACTCTAGAACCTGACCAAAATTCAGAAAAAAGCAATAAAATTGAGGATTAGGAGGGGCTCAGATCTTAAAAAAACACAACAGCAGCCCTACCCAGAGAGGGGGTCAACATTGCAGACTTCCACAGTGAAGAGCGTGTGAACAGCTGTTTCAAAAAACAAATTGTAACATTGACAACACTGTACCAGTATTTCTTTTAGAAATACTAGCTGAAAATTAACAGAAATCTTAGCTATAGCAGGAATAATTATCATATTAATAATATATAATATTATATATTATTATATAGATAATAATAGAGGATCTAAAACAATTGTCATCATTTGGCATATATAAGGGACATGAAAGATGAAGCAGTAAGTTACCACAGAGAACCATTCTGTAACAGTAGTATTTAAGTTCCTCAGATCAGTCTTTTCCACTTCCAGTGGTTATTTCCACCATCATGCCACACATTAAGTTAAGGCTCCTTATTGTACACAAAGCCAGTTGAAACAAGAAAGGTTTTCAACTAGCCTGAAAATCCAAAAGTATGTTTCAAACAAGGAGAATCTTCACCCAGAGGGTGGTTGGGCACTGGCTGTGGTTTCCATAACCACAGCCTTTCTCCAAAATAAGTTAGCAATCATGACTTTAGATCCACTTTTATTTTAAAACATCCACTTTTATTTTAAAACAGTTACTTTAATCAAGCCCCTTTGCTTCTTTCTGAACTAAACAAGAAATGAACTCCTTCCTTTCAAGTCCAACAGATGAACTGCTGCCTGCACAAGATCAAGGCAGTAATTTTGGATTCTAAAGCAGTAGAAACAAAGTATCTTTTTAAGAAAGGTTATTCTAGATCTTCATTCTAATGCACAAAACATTATTTTCCTATTTAGATTTGAATACAAATGGACTACATAGAGCATGGTACAAATAAACCCATCATGTTTTCTTTAAATCTAAAATTTTAAACTGCTAGACATTCATTATTCCTTCATCCAATTTTTAGGTTTTGACAAACAAAAATTTAACAGGGGACAGAAAAACAACAGGGAAGTATTGCAGGTGGCTAAATTAAACTAATGAAAATTTCAGTTGCTCTTTGAGTTTACTCCAGCACATGTGCTGCTCCCTCCGTGCAGAAAGGAAATCTTCAGGTTATTTTGGATCAAATAGGCCTTTCATTACAAGTTTAAAAAATCAGAAAATACATGTTTCTGTAAGATCAGCAGCACGTGGAGTTGAAATCGGGCTCCCTCGCTGCCAGAACATCAGCAGAGAATGGATTGTAAAATTCTGAGTCAACAACAAAGCATCATGCAATGTTCAGGATTCAGACAACCAATAAGAGACATGAAAACATCTGTGTTGAAAATGTGTTGTTTCAAAACAGACAAAAGTACAATAGTTTGCTGATACAAATGGTTTAAACACAGAAGTATGCAATTTATTAGAGCACATTCTGGTAACACCGTATGTGTTCCCACGTATGAATGATCAGACTCATCAACTTTAACAGAACTAATGGCATGCATTAATGTTTGTGAATCAGGGCCAATAAATATTCTACCTAACACAGAGAAATTAATAAATCAGCATTCTGAAAGGCATACAGCAAAATGTTATTTACAGTCTAACATTGGACTAACGGCAGTTGTCAAAGTTGGTTTTTTACTCAAATTAATGGATGATGTTTTGTAAGGCAAGGTTTATGCAATAATTAATTAGAAATAGGTACATGCAAACTTCCAAAGTATATGTCTCGCTATGCTAAAGGGAGAAAACTAAATAATATCCAATTTCTCTGTATAACATTTCATATCTGCTCAACTGTCAGCTCACAATGGCTTAATGGGACTTCAGTAACTGCAGCATTCATCAAGGCAAGCTTTTGGACAGCATCTCACCTGGTCTCTTCATCATCCCAAGCGATTCTCATGCCTTTCCCACCACCACCTGCTGAGGCCTTGATCATGACAGGGTAGCCTAACAGCGGGGAACAATTAGACAGAAGTTCAAACTTTGTTCAGTTGGTCAGAGGAACATGACAACTGACCACATGTCCAATAAAGCCAGCAGACAATAACTTCGTTTATTAAAACACTTTGTTTGCAGGGAGAACAGAGGAGAATTTTTTCTTTTCAAAACTTAGCTGTCAGTGCAGTAATTTCTACAGCCAAGAAAGGCTGTCTTCTCCAATTCATTTATACCAAAAAAAACACTGAATGAATTATTTCCAAATAATGAAGTGATTTATGAATAAGGCATTTGACCTTTTTAAGCTCACATTTCTTTAGGAATATTTTTCTTTCCTTTGTGGCTGCCTAAATAATATTTTTTTTAATTTATAGCAAAAATTAGTAGACCTTCATAAAATAAGTCTAAAGATTGAGTAAACAAATATGCATCTTTATCAACACTTCTGGTGCAGAACATTTTAAATAACAGCAGCTTGAGAGCTGTGCTGCTTAGATATAATGTAACAGTATCAGAACACAGATTACTTTTGTTTACAATTTAAAAAGTATTCTCCCCAAATGCACATGTAGTAAAAAAAAAAAAAAACCACAAAACAAGGAGCATAAATCTGTCAGCATTGTACATAAGCAGCAATATCTTACTCATAGAGCAAGATACTGTAATATGGATATAAGGCAGGATCTTCCTTTTCTGAAAACTAGAAAATTACAGTAACAAAGCACACAGTTTAAATGCAGATTTGGTAATGACTGTTTATCTTTTATTTCAAATCATTTCATTCAAAGCAACTTCCAGATACAATTCCATCATACCAGAGAACTTCACCTTTCTCTACACGAACATGCAGAAAACTAAAAATCAAGGATCTGATTAAAACGCTTTTGACATTTCTAGGATAGCAGAAAATTCTTAATGCCTTTGGTCTCCAGAATATTTAATGAAAATCACAACATTAGGCAAATATGAGACCATCTGATATCATCTGCCAAGAAGAGTCCATGAGTCCTTGAGAACTGAAGATATATTGTGTAAAAGGCTTTGATCTGGGGACAGAAAGAGACAACTGAATATGGTTCCTAGAAGTGGTCTTGGAAAAGTCTACTGTCATATGCATTACTGATATTTACAGTTTCTTTCTGGAATATAGATCTACTCTTGCTCTGTTAAGTGACAGCAGTACAATATTCCCACATCCTCCTCACAGTGATCTAACTGAAAGGAGGTTCAGGAGAAGAAAATTAAAACCAGCAAGATCTGGAAATTCTTTGTTTTCTTAAAAAGTCTGAAATGGATATAAAAAAAAAAAAAAGGCATGACAGAAGCATAAGGAACAGTAGTGTTGATTGGAAGGCAGAAAAGCAGTAACAGTACACAAGAACATTAAATTAACAAAGAAACGGGGGGGGGGGGGGGGGTGTCAATAAAATAGTTTCCAACTTAACACATTATTAGACTGTGAAACCCCAGGCTGTAAAGCATTCATGTGGCTGAAAGCTGTAGAGAGGTCATAGTTAAGCATATGTAGAGCACAAACCAAGCTCCTATAGGCATGGATTACCAAAAGGCTATAAATCTCCATGCCTTGGAGTCTAAAGTAGTCTCTTATTACAACATACAAGATTAAGACCAAACAGAGCCATGCAAATAACCTTTCTAGAGTCTCTTAGATTTTCTTGTGAAGTATCTGATACTGCCCATGGAAGGATACAGGAGAAGCCACAGAGTAACAATTACCCTGATCCAGGCCTCTATAATCCCAGAAATTAAGGGGTGAACTCAAAATAATTCTAGATTACATACAGCAACAGCGAAGTTCAACCAATTTTCATGAAATGCAGTATATGCAACACCTAGACAAGAGCATTTTATTGATGCTGTAGATGCATCTCCAGATCCCTGGCAGCTGCCAGGCTCCTACACAAGTCACCGGATATCTTGAAATAAAGCTAAAGGCACATCTTGTATAACTTCCATGCAAGAAATGAGATTTTACTGGATAACACTAGTGAATCCCTGGCAATACTATCACCATCTGGAGACCTTGTCCAACCCAAAAGCTGCAAGAGTGAAATTTTAAAATAAGCATTGTTTTATGCCTTATTATGGCAAATGCACTAAGGCAATTTCCATCACTTAATCTATGTTATTCAGTGTTATATGTATTTGAAAAAATCATCATTAATTATGCTACCAATTTCAGTCTAACAATATCAGTCTCTTGAATGGTTTGCTGATTTTAATTTTGTAACCAGAATCTAGTCCTAATTTACTGTTCTTTAGTTTCCAAAGCAAAACAAACAGGCATATCAAAAATGAGCCTTGGTAAGTCTTTGTATGCTTCAAAATGTAATTCATCTATCACAACTCACATGGTTAAATTATCAGAGAGTATACATGGGTTAATTGTATCATTCAGCAAGTGTAGCATCCCTTTGCTTCCACTCCTTCCCACCTTTTATATACAGTGATAATATGTCAGCAAGTCTTGTAAGCAAGGCAGCTAAAGACTCCCAAGAGCCACTATTTAAGTAAATATGAAATAGATTTTAAAAAAATAAAGTAAGGCCTGTTTTGAAAAAATATATACAGCTTTTCTGATTGAGGAAAAATTGCAACAGACCTTTATATGTTAGCATGTAAATTAGCCAGTCACCTGAAAATAAAGGTACTGGAGCTTTTGCCCAGATATGAGGTTACACACTGCTCGCTCTTGGGGAGCTCAGCTGAACTCAGCTACAGAGCAGCTCTTTAGCCAATACCAAAGACTGAAAGGAAGGCCTTGTAAAATTTAAGTTTTGCATACATATTGGGTAGAGGATACTGGGATCATAATGCAGTACTCAACACTCTCCATTTTTGTAGCAATCAAAATTGCTAAAGTATGTTCCCATGGATTGGTTGGATTAGGTGTGGGAAGAGAGGCATGCAAACAATTTCTAACACTTATTTGTAAGTACCCACAACAACAGCAATGAAAAGACTCACAAAGCAGACACGTTTTTGAGTAGGTGTTAGGTTTTCAATCCCTCCCTCAAATTAGATGCCACTTTATGTGAAATTAAAATTGCATGTGAGATTAAAACCTACTCTTGTTTTATAGTTTTCCAATCTTGTCACGCCTCTTAAGGATAGAGTTAAAGATCTTAGGAGGCAAGAAAGCAAAAAGCAGTCAGACTTGAAGATCATTGCACCTGCTCTTGCTGCTAAATAGGTATTGCTATAAGTTAGGACTGCTTTGTTTCCAGGACAGTTACTGTTCTGAGAATCAGAATGATAAAAGGAGTAAAAAAACTTCTGATGTCCTGCAACTGTTAGCTCCCACCCTCTGCCACCATGGTTTTAGGATGTAATTTACCCATTTTTATAAAGTTGCAGGTAGTAGACCACAGAACACATTGTGCAATATCAGTTTGAGCAATGTTCCATGTGACAATACAAGATTCTTTTCAATATCCATTATTAAATCCATTAATATCCATTAAATGCTAGCACTAACTAAACCCGTGTCAAATGAAACATGACAAAAAAACATCTTGTTCATCTTTTCATTTTGTTTTAACTAACTGCATTTCATAGCTGCTCAATCCTTTCAAATAGAGTCAAACTTCCTGGAGTTTCATTGATGCTTCAGAATTAAGAAGCCAGCAGTTCTTAATGTACAATCCTACAAACAGACCTAAAAGCAGCATGGGAAAAGGGCCAATGTAATTAAGCACTACAGAAAGGATCAGAAGAGCACAACAGCCCACACCAAGAAAGAGAGAAGAGAGACAGTAGAAAGGAGCCAATACAGCAATTTGTGGCTGAACTTCTTCCAATTTCTGATTTAACCTAGTTTCCCTGTCACATTCTCTACACAATACTGGAAAACATCTTAAATCAGGGGCAAAAAGAAGGTTTCACTCCCACACCTAGAAAATGTGCATCCATAGATAACAGTCACTGAAACAGGTAAAGGCTGCTTTCTCAACTCTGAGGTGCCATGCTTCACTACTACTGGATATTTGGCCAAAACACAGCAGGGAGAAGCAGAAAAAAAACAGAGGCAGCAAGAGAGCATCATACACAGTTCTACTGTTTTGAGCACTGACCCACAGTCACTTTTTTAAGAATTACTTAAGCTTTCTTAGAAGACTGAAACACTGAATTAGTGAAATTAGAAACAATCTGAAAGTATTTCACTGCTTATCAAGTGCTTCATATACAAGGACAAATACATTACATATATATACAAGAGACTATAATTTCATTCTATCTTAGATCCTTTGAAATTAAAATCACTATTTTTAATTCTGGTCAGTGATTACAATGAGACAGAAGCTTAACCAAACTGATCAACTTGTCAAACCATGGGTGGAGAAAAAGCTAGAAGGAATATTTTTCTTTCACTACATGGCACTGTAGTACAAACCTTTCTTCTATCAAAGCAGTTTAAGAATTTTTCATCTAAATAAAGCACCACCCAGCTGTCTGTAATTGACTTTATTATCACAGATTTAAGACTGCCTTGATATAATGACCTCCAAAGTGCTACTGATATCAAAGACAGGAACCAGTCAACAGAACACCAGAAGAACTCAGAAGAAAATTAAAAAAGAATGTATTTTAAAGGGTGTCTAGAAAGCCACTGCATGCCTTCTAACTTACATTCATCAAAACTGTTTAAGAAAATACCTGTAGGAAATCTTTAAAACACAAGAGCAAGAAAGGGTATTGAAGAGAAAGTGAACTGAAATAATGTCACATTACTACACAGGACTAAACCAAATTTTATCTACCGTTCCCTTCTGAATGTTCCAGTTTGGTTAACAGACTCTTTCTTTTGGTAATGGTCCCATGACAGTGATCAGTTATCACTGGATTTCACAACCAAGACACAAAGCCTGACTACTCACAGAAACGCTGACTTCAATTGTGTCAGCCTGAAAGTCAGACAAGCCTAAAGTGGGTTTCAGGGCAGTTAACCAGTGCAGGGTAAAAGCCCCAACTTCAACTGAAAGCAGAAAGATCGTACACTGCTAAGTTATCTGTAGCAGTGCAACTCCCACTTTCTATCGGGCACATAAAGGCACAGCAATAGCTCTTGACATAGGTGAAAAGCTGTTTATCTACCTGTGATAAACCTAAATAGCTTCTCATGGTTGCAATCTCAAAGGGAAAATTAAAGAAAAACCCCAAGAAAAATCAGATATCTTACTGCATTAGATTCTTCCTCTAGAAAGCATTTTAAAACGTGTAATTTCAAGCATATGGTTTAGCATTTTCACTAATGTCAAGCTTTAGTAAATAAAAGCCAAAACTCATTAAACACATATTACACTTAACCTTCACCAAAATTAGTCCCAGACTCATTTGCTGGTTGCTCTTTTCACCATTCTGTAAGATACTCAGAAGCTAAATAGTGACTTTATTGCAGTAAGCAC
Source organism: Agelaius phoeniceus (assembly GCF_051311805.1). NCBI lineage: Eukaryota > Metazoa > Chordata > Aves > Passeriformes > Icteridae > Agelaius > Agelaius phoeniceus. Next base: position 39,931,784 of record NC_135266.1, read on the forward strand.
AGAAGGCTGGTGCTCTGGATCATATTCAAGCTAGCTGCAGTCCACACAGCGATGAAGAATGAAGATCATAACATCACTGGTGTCAGTCTCCACATACAGAGAAGTACACCATGCCTAACTTTTGACTATCATGTCCAATTGCAGATATACTTTCAGGTAACTCCTTTAGTGAGGTACTCATTACTGCATATTACATTCATTCCACAAATCATGGCTGCACTTGTTCTGTAAAGTCCAGTTTGAAAAGTCAAATTTGATGATTTAAGAGACAGGGCGTTAATGCCTAGATTCCTCCAGCCCTATGGGCAACAAGGAACTTAAAAACTATTAAAACATTATTTGTTCTATAGGGATTACTTATTACACATTCAATTTAGTCAACCATGTCTGCTGAGAGGCACACAAATCCCACCATAGCTAATTTAAGAACTTACCAATTTCCCTTGCAATTCTGACAGCTTCATCTGCATCCTGTAAAAGCAGGAAATGAGACCCAACGTTAATCCCATCAGCCATTGCACTATGTCCTGAGGGCAGTCATATATTGCACTACTGTCTCCTCCGATTCATTTAATGTTTGATTTTACAACCTCCTGACCCTTTTCAGCCAGAGGAATGTAAAATTAATACCATAAGTGGAATGTAAATTCTACCTCATCATTAGTGCACTGAGAAACTCAAAGCAACGAGGAATCAGCTGACAGGAAACACAACCAGGATCGCAAAATTATTTTCTGCAGTTGTAGGAATTTAATGCTAGAATTTAGACGTTTACAATCAATAATGGACCATAAATCAGATCGTTAAAGTTTGTCCACTACCAGCTTGTTTCTGTCCTCACAGGTATTCCTTGTGTTTTCCTGATTGCTGTCAGTAGGGGGAGTTGATTCTCTATTGTTTGGGAGTAATTCAAGTTCAGGAAAAAAAACCTTGTAGAACTTCTTCAAAGACAAATGGGTTTTGTTTACTCAAGAAAGAACACTTCAGTTTTGGAAGTTCTGCGTTATGAAGACAAAATAAACCTTAAATGCATCATTTTAAACTGTATCTGAAAGGAGAAGATTCCCATGATTGTTTTTCATTTAAGAGCTACATAAGCCAACTTTACAAATTCTTTTGTTGATGCCACCTATTGCTTCAGCTGTCTCATACTACTGTAGCCTGGTACAGGAAAAAGTCCTGGGAAACTCAGTGAATAAAAACCAGAGTACTTCAATTACTTACATTTCAATAACCAAATCACTTCCCCTACAGTAGTTATTTCTACTGATAACAGTCTATCTCCCTTATACAAAATTAGAAAGAAAAAGGGTTAAATTACCGTGGTACACGTTAAGCTTGAAAATTCCATCCAAATTTGCTAATATTTATACTATCCCATGACATACATTAAAGAATTTGTATAGAAGGCAGTAATGTCTGGAAACCACCAGCTGCTAAGTGTGTCTGAAACTATGGGGGCTGACTTATGAACATTAAACTGAAACCTGATATTTTTAAAGCTTTCAAGGCAATCCATTTTAAAAGCACCCAGGTCAGAACTTTAAAAAAAATACATAAGAAATGTTCATACCTGGTTCATTTATGTCCGATAATAAAACAAAATCCTCTTTAAAAGTCTTCAGTACCTAGTAACAGCCCCATGAAGAATAAGAGGGCTGGCAGGGGAAGTTGTCAGAAAATTTAATTTCCTTTCATTAGCTAGTCTGCTCCACAAATCGGTGCTTGTTAAGTTCAAAGCAGTCCTGAAAGCAACATCAGTTTTAAGTCTTTTTACTCCAGTCACATCTGTTAATGAGATTTTTTCCAAATAACAATTGTTTTTAACTCAAGAGATAAATCTAGCAAAAAAAACTTGCCCCTCACTCCCCCCCCCCAAAAAAAAACCTCAAGAGTTTACTGTTTTATTACACCTTGCTGCTTTCCATGACCCTGCACCCTCCAAATTTTAGCTTAAAGGGATAAAATGCATGAAAAGGGTCATTTAAGAATGTTAGTGGTTTCCACACATTGAGTTTGAAGGTTCTTTGTTCCTGCCCGTGACAGTTATGCGAGAATACTTCCCCTTAATAGCCTCTCTGTCAGGAAGTGTTAAACCTGCCAAATGCAGACAATTAGAGCCTCTTGAACAAAATGCAGGAAGAGTGATGACTGATGAAGAGCCACGATTATAGCTGAGAAGGAAACTTTTACATTTCTTTTCTCTTGCAAATTCCCCCACATATTTGCAAAATAGAATTAAGGGGGGGAAGCAAACAGGGTAATCTTTTTTCACTTAGTTACCTGCAAACAAGTGGCTAACTGATACACTGTGATCTACAGGAAGACAAGCTGCAAATCATTATAGAGGAACTTTTCACTGCCACTGTATTTTTACACATGCATACAACAACTTTAAGTAACAACTGATTGGTATCAGCAGCACTAATTGTCTTAGTTCTGGCTTGAAAAGATTTTAGTCATCTGCCCAGCACAGTTATTAATTTACACTGTGTCAACATCTGTTTCTTTTATAGTTCTAACATATTAGAACCCAAACGCTAAGACATGAGAAAAAAAAAATCCATGCATGCTCCAATTTTCGCTTTCAAAGAGCATTTCTGAACCAGAAAACAAAAATATGCTGTGATTTAAGGAGAAAAACTAAAAGGAAAAAAAAAATTGATATCTTGCAATCTCTGGTAAGTCTTTTGATCTTTTTCCATAAGAAGGTATATTGAATATATGCTTAAAATATCATGAATTTCACTTGCTGATTGCATAAATACAGAAACAGTTCGGAAAGTTAGGACAGTTATTTTAGCTTTTTGGTATATAAAACTTATGACAGATACACAATATTTGCACAAGAGTAGCAAAAAAGTGAATGCTATGATACTGCCTAAAACACACGTCCATATGTGCAAAATATACAAAACCACACTGGTACTAAAAACGCTTTAAATTATTTTTAAAAGCAAAAGTCCTCAATGATTTACTACTATTTCTTCCAAAAGCACATTAGCTACACTACCATTTTCCCAAAATAAACTGGAAACTGTAAAGAAATATATAATTTTAGCACCACCTTTTATTGTACAAATAAAAATGTTCAAGTAATGGTAGAAGTTAATAAAAGTCCTAGGAGTTATAAAATTATGTCAAGTGTTTTCACAAATAGGTGATTCCATTAAGTTAAAGAGACATAAAATACTCCTTTTAGCATAAGAATTCCTATCCTCCTATTTTCATGTACATGCCTCTCAACCAGGTACCAGCAGGTGGAGACAGAAAAACAAATCCGTCTTGATGTAGGGGAGTGCCAGGGTAAAGCTGATTAAGTGACTCCTAGAACTGTGAAACATTGTTTTAATGATGAAGAACTGCACCATGGTTTTCATGGCTGAGGGTTTTAGCCTTAGAGAACGTCCAGTTCATATCCAGAATCTTTAACAACCTCTCCAACAGTGATCATTCAATCCCAATGTCAATATCCATATCCCAGTACAAAAATTCATCTAAAACAGGCACCCAAAACTTACCTACAGTAAATTCAGGGCCTTGCTGAAGACCTCCAATGTGTTTACTGACATCAGTGAAACTAAGTAGACACAGACATTATTCTTCTGTGACTACACCCAGCTGTGTTCTACCAGCCATAAAACCAAACTGGCTGTATATGGTGAAACAATACAAAAATCATTCTTTCCTTGCCATTCCTTTCCCAGTTTTTCACCACAACATGTTCTTATGCTCATTACTCAGCCTCCACTTTCTAGTCTCTTACTCCCCTTTAGTTGTTTACAGTCAATACATCATCTTAGATCTAACTTTAGTATAGCTATTGCTCACATGGATTAATGCTAATTCTTGGATTAAAACCATTTATGACTACATCTCCCAATCGGGTTTTATAAAACTAATTCTAGTTACACATTTTGAAATTAATTACCTTTGATTGCTTTTGTTGGCTCTCTAGCTGACAGCACAAGACTCCAGTTCCTTTTATGTTCAAACTGGATTTCTCAATTGCCCTAGCCAACTGAGAAACTGAACCAGTGATGAGAAGAAAATTACTCTTTGTCAAACTGCCCTCTCCATTCCACATCTTTCCACTCTCAGTTTCATATTTGCTAGAGCATTTGCCAGTACAAGAACAGTTAGCTGTGTCTGATGCCATGCATCCTCCTCTTCAATCCTTCCAGCTTTAAGTACACTGTTGAAGGGCTTCGTTCTTTTCCATTTCTAATTTAATTACTACTCACTGGGAATTTTTCTGCATGCAATTTCTCCAAGATGTTATTACAAAATCTTAGCAGTGTCTCCTATGTCTAAGTGCTAAGCAACATAAGAGAGGAAAAATATCCTTTATTCATGAAGGACCTAAGTATCTGCAGCACTATTTAACAAGGATAAAGACAACTCTTCTAGTAACAAAGATTTTCAGTGCAGTCTTGAGTTGAACAATGAAGCACTAGAAGTTGTTGCCATGGGTTTACTTTAACTATTCATCCACAAGAACACATGAAACAGATCTGTCTTAATTTCTAGCATTGTCAGAAGCATAAATGCAGTTTTCCTCCAGCTTTATGAAGTCCTTTTTAAGGTTGAAGCCACATCTAACCACCTTAAGCATCAAGCAAACACTTAACTCCTTCCTAAGTCCTTTAATTTTTTTATTTCTCAGGAAAAAGAGCCCTCAAGGATTTTGAAAGCTTCATAACTGTGACTAAAACAGGTCTCCCACAGAATGGCAGAAATCCTGAACAGTCTCTAGTTCCTTTTGTGTTGCTGTTCTGATTAGAGCTGGTATCATCCAGCTTTGCCCTTCCTATCTTAGTCCAAATTTGCAAAATAGCCTATCAAGCTCTAACCAAAGATCAGGCATCCTATATGACCTAATTATTTGGGTATTCATTTGAGCAAAAGACATTGTCACAGGAAGGAAATCAGAGAACAAACACAGGCACATATTTAGATCCATAGCAAGTGTGACACTATCAATTATCAGAAGCTTTATTTCCTATAATTGGTAATCAAAGCACTGGTTAGCTTAAAATTTGCAACTCCACTTTTTGATGGAGACTACAATGCTGGTAATGTCTGTGGACTTTCCTTTTTCTTATTTGGTGGGCACATTGCAAATTTGGGTTTGGGGTTTTTGTTTTTAGATATGTACTCTTTTTCATCAAGACTCTTCAGATAATCAGAACTCGTGCAGGGCTGAGGTAGGTGAAACTGGTATGATATGGACACTTTGGGATTAAGAAACTACCACATAGATCCTTTCAATAGCAGAAGACTGGAGTTGTCAACTCAGGCCTACATTCCAGTTCATTTGGTTTTAAAGGTATTGTTGCATATAGCCCATGGCCAACCACAACACTTGAGTTTCCTTTTTGTGTCAGGAACTTCAGATAATTGTCAAAAACAGTGCAACTGAAGGTCTACAAAACAAGTGCATACAAGAAAGCAGCTCAGCTGCACTGGCTATAGGCCTATCTGTTCCTTAACCATTATCCTACTTTATCAGGTTCGGGTTCTTTTATTAGCAGAATAGCAGACCCCTACATAAGTTTTAATTTGATACAATAAGAAAACCAGCATTTTGAGTATTTAATTTTACATTAGAGAATGTTTTGTGGTGTTCAAATGATTAATTCAAAGTTATCTCCTAGCTAGATGCTTTTCTGGAAGTTACTTTGAAGATTCCCAGAAGAATATACAGGTCCTAGAAGAATATACAGGATATCAGAACAAAGAATGTTATGCCCAACAGCTTGGCTGCTGTTAAACCTTACGAGTGCTAAAGGACCATATACACAAGGGACTGCTAAAACATACAACAAAAACCTGAACTTTGCCAATTTGCCACTCCCAGACTTCAACATGGCCACGAATTCCAGTCCAAAACTCATATGGAGTCCTCCAGAAGGGAAAGAAGTCTGCACTTTTACCTGTTGCAGCATTATCCTGCTTCCAGACATTACAAACATCATGCATTTCCATCACAAGTACTGAAAAGTTCTCTTGGGCATTTTGACCTCAGCTATTTTGTGATTTTATCATTCTCTCTCACTAGTCAAGTTCTCCAGGCAGCCTCATTGGACCAGGTAATTTTGTGGAGGCTGAGCCCCTTTGTATTCTATTTACCTTTCACTTTTAGTTGGGTTTTGGGGGGTAATTTGTCTCTTAACAGAGTTTAAAACCCAGCTTAGCTACTACACTCTTTTCCATGCAACTTAAAGTTTTACTCAATCTTCATTTGAAAAAAAATTTGATTTGACATGTAAAGCATAAAAATTTTCAACCCAGGAGGTCAACATTTTCAAACGTACCAAGTTTTAGTTTTACCCAATGAAGGTTTTAAAAGAGAAAAGCTTAACTATATTAACATAGACAATATATTAAGACACAAAGGAAAGCATGTAAGAATCCAACATAATCTATATAGCAGAAAATAAACAAAAATGAAGATATACCTTATTTAACCTTAGAAACTATAAAGAAATAAGTTCTTTTTTTACAAAACCGTTGGAAGCCATTCCTTCTAAAATACACAAAGAGCATTAGCTGCAGATTCTGATAAAGAGCCGTCAAATTCCCCCCCATCCCATCCTCATCCTGAATTTTGCAACACATGGAGATATGCACCATCAAAACAGACCACAAAATGGAAACTTCACACAGTTTAACAAACTTCACTTCACTTAGAGCTGTCAAGATCTCGGCCAACAAGAAGACCTGAGAAATGTAAAGATGTGCAAATAAGTCAAACCCACACCTGACATTTTACACATCTACCTGCCTTCATGTTAAATTTAAAGCAAAGTAGTTTTAGAGACTCCACTGAAGAACTCCTAATACATCATTTATTATCAAGGACTTTCTCCTCTTCTCTAAAGCTCTCTTGTTAGTTAAAATCTGTACTTCATTTTTAATTACATTTTACTGAAAAAGAAGAGGAAATTATAATTAGATTCTGCATCAGACCTTCAATAGGTATACTTTGATTTAGACACTGTTCCTACAGTGGGCAGACAGTAATTAAATGATTTCTCACCTTGACTACTCCATCAAAGCCAGGGATCGTGTTGACCTTTGCATTCTTGGCTAACAATTTGCTTTCAATCTTGTCTCCCATAGCTTGAATAGCATGTGTGTCAGGTCCAATGAAGGTGACACCTTCTGATGCCTGCAAAGACAATGAAGACAAAACTTCAAGAGACAAAAATAAAAATCAGCTTTTTCATACACAGATATTACTATTAACTTTTTTCTCTTTTTGAGCTAGTACAAGACTTATAAGGCAGTGATCTCTTTACATAACAACAGAGCAATATATAAATATTTCAGACACTTCATTAAAAATGTGTATGACCTTGTGAAACTATGTATACACACAGATTCAAAGCCCTATAATTAGCATTTGTATAAATCAAAAGCCAGGCCAGAGAAAAATAGCTGCAAGTGGAAGTACTCCAGCCTGGAAGTTAAAAATATCCCTTCAGAAAACAGGTTTGTTAATTCACTGTTGAAATAACCAAAAGTGATTTACAAAGATGCACTTGCCAAATGATAAAAGATGCACTTGCCAAATGATAACACCCCTTAAAATTTTATTTAGTATGCATTCCTAAAATCAAACCTCAATGAAACACCACAATGAAAATGTAGTCTTTAACTCAACAGATAAAAGACCTTGAAAATAAAGCAATAAGTGAAATAACATTTCCTCATTCTTTCAGGCAACTCTTCTCCAATAATAACGTGGAAAGCAGTTAACATAAAATGTTCTAATACTTCAACATCAATATGTAGGTAAAACATTGAGCTGCATGTTTCTTCCTCCTGTTTCTCTATGCCTACAATAGACTTCAGCAAGGTTATTCAGAGGCATTCTTTCAAACTTCTCCAGGTCAGTACTATATTAAGTTAAAGACAATTCTATCAGAACTGTTCCCTGAAAGTTACTGATGCAATAGCAAGTACACATGTGTTTCAGGTAACTTTATATCTTTTGTACTGGATGAAGAAAGACAAGAAGAAAGAGGGGTAAGGATGAAACAAAAAAATTTTTTTTTTACAAGTCAAGCCTTGCACAATTTTTCTAAGTTACATTTATTTTCTTCTCCCCAGATGTTTTAAGACATCTGTAAAATGTCTAAAACCAACTTGTTTCTAAGCCAATGGGCAGCTAACTTAATACCACTTCTAGCAAAATAGTAAACAGCAGTTTCTTATATCACAATTCAAGCCTTAGTATTTTGTCTTTCTGACACATACTTAAGCTACACAAACCATATAGTTACAGTCAACGACAAAAAGTCATCTGTTGAAGCTGTGTGTATTTACATGATGGAAGCATATGATCCAATCCCAGAACATAGGAAAAATACAATTAAGCTGGGAAACATCCTCCTATTTGTGATGTTATAAGAGCCAAGAGATCTCAACATGCTTGGGAGTCACTGTTTGCACTGTCAGCAGCCTCCTAGCAGGACCAGTGTGCCAGCAGCAGCTCTGTGTAGATTATTTCATACCATCCCAGCTAACAGGGAAAGAAAGATCACCCAGAAAAGACAGGTGAGCATTACAGACACACAAGGAAGCTCAGTGCAAGGACACCCAAACCAAATGCACAGCATCAGTTCTGCTACATCAAAGAACTGTTAGCTTTGACTCACAATGAACCATCTGGGGATTTATCTCTGCCTACCTATTCTCTACTGCATTGGGATTCTTAGCTTAGCAACTCAGGAATTAACAACTTGATTAACAGCTGTCTTAGAAAGTTGGGAAGACTGTAATACAAAGAAGGAAGAGAGAGGAGGACCAAAACAAGGATGCAGATCCATAATTAAGTAGTGCTCAGATCCTTTGGCACTTGAAAAAATCCACTTTTTAAAGGAGAAGTGAAACAAAGCAAGGAGTTGATGCATGAAACCACAGTGACACAAAGTTTGGAGCTGACTGTTTCAAAAACAACCTGAAAACTCATACTTCTTCCTCTTTTAATAAGAGGCAGAAATTGGCACCTGCATACACCTAGAGGCAGGGCAGAGTTCTATCATCAGACTGTATCCCAATCACAATAAACCTTGTGGAAAAGGATCACTTACACACTTGACAAGTGGAGATCACACTGTCCCTCTTGTATCACACTTCTAACCTGGACATACCTTGTTTCCACAGTTTCTGCCACAATACTAGCATTTGCATCCTGACCAATACCACTTCAAACTTCACCACGTATTGTTTCCTCTCCTCACTTTCTTCTCAGAGTTTACCATCAAAAACATGAGATCTTCAGAGGTCAAGATATCAGGTTCAAAACTTTTGCTGCCATAACAGACCATCCCAGACTTGTAGCTTGCAGCCTACTTCCATATTCTTACAGTATTTCTCTTCTCTCCTATTTGTTCTGACAGAAAATGAAAAATCTTCATTCGAACTGGAGGTCACAGGGGAGGATAAAAATTACATTGATGGCATCAGCAAGCATGCACCTTTCCAGCCAAGTGCCCACAGGGGACCTCAGTCTTGACCTACTGTCTCATCTCACTGATTTGTGGTATGGACTTCCAAAGTGCCCAGTTCACTCCCTGCTCCTGCCCAGATAGCTGGATAAGAAGAGAACAGTACCATTCAGGAAAGATTAATGAACCACCTAAGAAGGAACACTGCAGGCCATTTCAAGAAATTAATCTCTGCATCCAATATATTTGTTACATGAATCCTGTAGAGCTGTAACATTCCACATGGACACAGCCTATAATACTTACTAAAAATTAAGTAACAGATGATGTGCAGCATATTCACATTACTCTAGTGCAAATATCACCTGTTGCAACCTGTATCTTTGGTTTTTTTTAATGTATACTTTTCATAGGTCAGAATTTACTGCACTTGTCTACATATGCAGCTTTTGGCTTTAATTGCTTCAAAGCTTTGTACCTTACACAGATCAGCTCTTCCATGGTGAACAAGCAGCAGCACAGTACAACCAGCTATTCCCTCATAACATCAGTCACCTGGGGCAGCCACCACAGCCAGTTATTTCCCCATCAACAATCTGAAACTAAATAGTTTAATTCAATACGATATCAAAGGACACCTAAAACATATGATTCTGCATTCTGCAACATCCATAAATCAAAAATCATTTAACAAACCTAGGAGGTTCTGCTGGTCTCCAGGCAGTGTGTCTAACCATCTCTTACACTGGAAAGTTGTGCATTCTCTGACATGACTCATAACTAACTTTAGTTAAGCACATTAAAAAAGACTTTGTTTAGTAGTGCCATAAGCTGACAAAGTCTTGCAAGTCTTGCTACAGCAATTTAATACCCCATCACTCAAAGATGCTTGCTCAAGCCCTCTGCCAAAGTTTCTCTGCTCATCACCAGAAAAGTGCCCCAGGTTCTTCATCACCCACACTCACAAAACTTATTAAACAATCCATTCAAAAGTCTACTGCCTACTGCCTGATACTGAAAACACCAAAACCAGACCATATGAAAGAATGCAGTGGCAACATCTTCAGCTCCCACAAAGATTTACCAATTTGTTCACACACAGACTTGTCAGTGTGGCAACAAGTACTAAAACCTCTGCTGTACATATACAAGCTTACACACTGCATATCAAACAAGTTCTTCCAAAACTTCTGTTACTCCTCCACACATCCAGCAGCATATTTCAGCCTTGAAGACTAATTATCTGGCCGCAGAAAACACATCAAAAGTTTCACCATAAACATGCACCAGCACTTTGTTTAGAAACATGCCTGTGATATCTGTGTATCACTGCTCTACTTTGCAAAATGAAAGGTACAGGCAAATAATAATGAATATTTTATAGAAGAACAAGTTCATAAAAAATTCATGCAAAAAAGTTAATTTTTAGTTGTTTTAAGTATCAGATATTGAAGAGTTTTCCCCAACAGCCCACTATTTTTGAAAGCAGTAACAACAGGTCTAATAGTCATGCCATAAGAACTGCGAGCAGTTTACTCTCCCTTCCTTTTGGTTTGGTGGTTGGCTCTTTTATGCCAGACAAAAGCCTTAGTCTACCCTCAGAGACTGCAGCTAATATAGCAAAAACTAAACATAGTGTCAAAGTACAAAGCAAAGGCAAGATTTGGAAAATCCTTCTGAGAAGTTCCTGATTGAGTTGTGACCATCACAGTCACACAGTCTGTCAAACATCTGACTGCTCTGGAAACAGAGTGGGCCAAACAGACCTATGTTACTGTAAGTCATCATACTCTCAACATCTGGAAAGGACCTGCCCATCTGATAAACTCCTGAGGTAATTAAAGAGACCATCTAGAAGGGGAGTTCCCTTTGCACCTCCTCCTCCTGGAAATTATGAATGTAGATATTCACAATTAGTGTATTATACAGTCAGTAGTGGATTCAGTCTCAGTGACAGCCTAAGCAGAACTAAAGATAGAAAGCATGAAGGAGGGGAAACTGCATAAGCAACTTTTACACACATATACTTGGCAACATATACTCTTCTGTGGGCTTATGAATCTGTGGCAAAGCAGCCAACTCACTGCTAGGCCTCCTGGAGCTGCAGGAAATGATTGAACAGTTCCAACTCAGCCTTAGACAAAACAAATGATACTAAAACTTATCCTCTGTCTTCTACTATGTTAGTTATGGACAATTAAACACAGTTTTTGGTGTCCTCATTTGAGCCAAGATACTTGAATCTGCATGTTAATATCAGCTTAAGAGGAGCAGCTTCAACCAACAAGGAGATATGCCATGTACAAAACAGTGCTATCAAGAATCTTGTGTTTCCTCTTTCAGGACCATTGGATGAGGGGATTTTTCCACTCACAGCATGCTGATGTGGCAAAGCATACTCCAAGTGCCCAGCTGCTTCCAGGTGCAAGAGCCCCTACAGTTATCTTTCCACACAGAAGCAGTGACAATAATGCAGGCTTTGTTCTTGTTCATTCCCTAGGACCTGAAATGAGTAGTTTGAGGGAAGTATTTCTCATCTCTCAGGAAGAAATGGCTGAAAGGCTAGAGAGATCTCAGGAGCATTTGTAGCTGCTCTGCTTTATTGAAAATAAGCTTTTTTATGTGAACACAGAGCTGGTTTTAAACAAGTTCAGGAAACTTTACAGGAGAACCCGAACAATCTATTGCATGCTGCCACTGAATCATAGGTTCTCAAATTCAGACTTACATATGATATTTTCAACTCAGGGTAATATTAACAGAAGACAGTAACAGCCCTCAAGTAACTGAGGCAACCAACCAAGTTCCTCTTCCCTCATCCTCTCTCCTTCCCCTCCTGCACATGCCTGCCCACAGTCCTATCTATCCCCCTTCTCTAAAGGCCGGCCTAAACACTCCTCAGCTGACCAACATGGCAGACAATGGTCTATTTCTTGTGTAAGAAACGTTTTCCATCACTTTCATGAGACAAAATGAGCTAAACAGAGAAGCTTTATGGGCACTGAAAGAAGGACCATGAGCTGCTGGTGCATACAACTGGGAACAAGAACCTTCTTTGGGAGGATGGCACATCCTCAAACTCTGAGGTGCTCTGGAGGGTGGCTGCATGCTGCCATATTGACCTGCTCTTCTTGTCAAATCTGCACTACTGTTTTAAGGTTGCTTTTAGAAAACATACATGATGCTTCTCTGAGTCACAGAATGGCTGAAGTTTGAAGCATCAAAGCCACTGCTAAAAACAACTCTGGACATATAGTTTCAAGTACTCCAACAACTTAAGGGCAGAAGACAAACAGAAACAAGATTCTGTGGTAGTGAGGTAACAGCAAGATCAGCAAGTGTGGGCAGCACAAGTTACCACGCTTACTGAAGAATTTATTGGTGAGTAAGATTATGAAGGATGGTCCACAGATACGACCTTCAGTAGAAACTTTATGATAAGTCTGGTTTTCCAGAGTCTGTTTTAACCCACAAGTTTTCTTTACAGGAGAAACTAGAAAAGGTTTCTATTAAATTCTTACATGCAGCTAATTAATTCTTTCACCATTGTATGCTCTTGCCACACAACCAGTCAAGGAGGCAGACACAAAGGAGAAGGGAACAGGCACAAGTAGTCTGGTATTCACAGTGTTCCAGAAAAATTGGGATCATCCACAAACACAATCCCCCACATACAGCTTACAGATCATCAGAAGGACACAAACCTGAATGTGCAGATGCCTGCAGACACATACAAAGCAGAGCAGATAAGCAGCACACCTCAAAGATGACTGGAATAGACAGCTGGGCCAAAAAGCCTCTAAGTCACATGAGCTAAATGCAGGGCTGAAAAGCTGAGCTGGCAGCAAAAGGAAGGTCCAACAGAGGTACAAACAATCTAGGAAAAAACCAAGCAGAACAGAAAAATCCAGATGAAACATCCAAAGTCAGACAAGATTCAGGAGTACTAGCAGGGAAAAAGGGGAGAAAAAAATCCACTAACACTAGCACACTGACATCAGTTGAAAAAGGCAGGTACATAAAACACTTCAGAATTCAGGAACTGTCCATTCAACATTGGGAAGGAATTCCTCAAGGAAATCTACTATAAAAATATATCATAAGAAGCATCCACTCAATAACTTAGGAAATACTGAACTGGTAAAACACTCTACAATACAATGTGGTGGACATGAAAAAACATCCTGAAGCCTTCTGCACAGACATGACCTATCAGCTCCAATTTTTTGGCCCTGTTGCTGCTGTCTTGAAGGCTCAGAATTAAGAGCATACACAGGAGTGGCCAATGATTTGTGCAGGCATCAACCTGCAAATTCAGTACCAATAAATGGAAAATTTAATTCTCTGATGTTTATTTTTAAGCTGCAAAGGGCCTGAATCAGTAAAAAGCCTAGGTATTGTCATGGATCACCGAGAGCAGTAATTCTCCAGCAGTTCAGTGAAGAAAAGTTTCTTCCAATCTTGTTTACAATTAAATAAGCAGAACTTCTGAAGACAAAGGATCTTTACAATGCACACACATTTACACCAACACACACGAGAGAAAAGACAACACATACAAGTAGCGTCCTTCATTAGAACAAATATTTTTACAAGATGAGCCATGCTGAAGTAAATTAAAGCTTTCTGTATAGCTTATAGCCCAGTGAAGACAGTATGTGATGTAAGGAAAAGCATAAATATGCAAGAGGGAAGGGCTGTAGCAGCCTTCTGTTCTCTACACCTGCCTTTGACTACTACAGTTATTTCTGCAGAGGTTTGGCTTTTGTGTTGTTAGAGGTCTTTGGAAGGAGATGGATTACTACAATCACCTTGAGCTTCAGAAGCACAAGGCAGGTACACTGTGACAGGAAGTAGCCTCAAAAGCAAAATATAAATTGGCAGTTGGCAAAGTAACAGTGCCTGAGGTAACTTTCAAAGGAAGGTGGTAATAAAGAACTGTGCTGCCCAGCCTGTCAGGTCTCATGGCTTCTTCCAAATTCTGCTTCAAAATCAGAACTGTTACTTGGCTCCAAAACACACTACAATGTAGAAGTCAGAACCCCCACACAAGCTATGTCACTACCTGTGACACTACATTGCTACTTTAAATATCTTATTCACTGTCTCAAACAGGAGCATGTACTGCAAGAGTAAGTAATACATTGGAAGTGTTTCCTTTGAAAAGAAAAAGCTAGCAGAAAAAAAAAGGCTTTACCTAAAATTGAACACAGCTGCAAGAAGTTTGTCTTACTTCTTAAAACTGAATTTAAAGAACACTAAAGCATTTTTCAACCACAAGGAAATTGCTGGGCAGCAATACCCCCAAAAAAATGAAAAATAGAATACACTCGTTTACTTGAAAATAAGCCAATTGATGCCAGTTTCGATGTTTAACCTTTACCATAGGGAGGGAGATGTGTTAATATACTCCCATTAAACTCTCCTTCTAAGAAATATTAACTGGTTTATTTAACTCTGGCATGAGTCTGTTAATGCCTGTCTCCATAGTTTTAAATATTCAGAGGCATGAAAATCCATTAATCAGTTACGAGAAGGACCAGACAAACTTCTGCAGGACAAAATAAAAAAAGTCTTATCCAGGTCCCAAACATGCCTTCCTTAAAGTAGGCTAGGAATAGAATGCAAGCACAGCATATAGCTATTTATAATATATAGAGAGATAGGCATAATTATGCTACTTAAAATGTAGTATATGTATATTCAAATACTGGAGGTGGAAAGAGAGGACTCAATTTGTTATACTAATCTAAAGCTCAGCTTAAACAAAAGGCACAGTTGTCAAGCCAGTATAAACAACCTAAAGCAACTAAACTCCAGTGTCCAAAAAAGGTGTACCCCACAGAAAAGGTACACAGGTTTATGCCTTCTGCATAAATACCAGGGAGTGGCCAGAGTAACTCTAAACAGTCAGCACCACCTTAAGTAATAATGCCACATGAAAAATCGTTTCTTTAATAAACTTTAAAGTCATCTCCTCTAATTCCACAGAAGTGGTAAAATTACAAAGTCAAAACTAAGAACCATAGTGATCCGTAGACAACATCCTTAACAAGATATAAGTTGTGAACTATTATTATCACAGATTATACATAGAAAGGGTAAATGTGCTTACATTGATTTAATTCTACATTTTGAAATTAAAAACTCTCCTTTACCAAAAAGTTCATAGCGTATATTGTAAGTGGAAGACATAGCTTCCAATCAAACCTTTGCAAGTGAAAAGACACAGAGCCAGCTTTTTCCAAGGACTCAAAGCACAAGTACTACCTCTGTGGCTCTATACTTACAAGTTTTCACTTTGGATCTTCAACCTGAAGTCTTACTTGATAATTTCACTTTAAAACTATTTAAGGCTTTAGATGGTCTATATATTATACGTTTGTCCAGAACTTAAATGCAATATTGAATTAACTCAGTTCAGAAGCATTTCTCATGTACAAACTATAAAATTTGAACATACAGGAGTTTGCATGACACGCCACTGTAAGTGATTAACTACTTCACCATATATGAAACACTACACAGACAGCACCCGAGGCACCGAAACTTAGCCTTGGTATGCTCGAAAGAGTTTTGAGTAGTCACCTATATCAATAGTAAGGAATGCCCAGAAAATTTAGGGAGAAACAAACTAAACTTAAGAATTTTCCCTGGATGGTTTCCATATTGCTTTTCTTCACTTCATGGCATTGAAATCACCCTTGATTTTTACATGATAAAAGAAATCTGTGGAACTAATCCTAGAAACCTCTTTCTGTTTCCTTGCTTAACACCTCCAGGCGACAGAAAAGACAAAATGCTTCATTTGCATCCTTAAACATTAGAAACTGCGAATGAGCCTTTTCAGCTGCAAATGTTATTGCATCTACATTTCCAGAAGAGAAAGAAGGTTAAACAGCCTACTCAGGTTTATGTTAACTCATCTCTTTTTAGCACCGTGAGCAGCACAAAGAGCAGAAAATGCAGAAGATTAACAGCAGAACCTCTTTCTTCATTAAGTTCAATTAGATCCTGGCAATGGATATAGCTGCTGATTACAGGAAGATAAAGAGAAGAAATCAGGTATGCGCAAAGGAAACGGCAAACCCTAGTGTAATCTTACTCTTCCCGATCATCCAGCCTCAGGAAGACCATTTCATTTTTCATGCAACACAAAATAGTTCCACCAGTTGCATGACCACACAAGATTTCGCCTGATGTAAAAGCAGCATTTGTTTAATCATTAATTCAAATTTAGTTTAAAATGTAATATGCCAGTGTTGCACAAATCCAGCCTGAATATGCTAGCAAGGTAAGAAGGAGTCCCTGCTTATCGATTGATAAGTATCCCATCTTATCAATTAAAGAATACATTTGAGCCACAACTAGCAAAATCAACTAGCAATAACTACTTTGTTTCACAAAAAAAAAACACTATCAAGTACTATTTACTCTTGGACTGTATTAGTTCTTTACTTTGTCAAAAATTAGGATTCAAGCTACATATTTTTAATTTGTTTGGAGGGGGAAAGCACTTGGAATTACTGCACTGAATATAGCAGAGAAAGTTAGCAGAACTTTATTTTCTAGGCCATTTGGCTTTTGGTCTGGAAAAAGCCTTCAGCTTGGCAGAAAATACTCAATGAGATGTTTAACAAAAAATATACATTAGTCTAAATTAAAACCAGGCAGTCATGGAGAAAAAAACAGGACAATGATGAGGGGGAAAAACAGGGGAGCATCATTCTAACCAAAGCAATATCTCACATTACCAAGGACGCAAGTTTATGGCATCTACAAAATTTTCTGTAGCAAACTGAAATTCAGTGGGGAAAACAAGCAGAATAACAAACAGTTCAAAAACTCCAATGTCAGAGCAAATGAAGAATACGCACAGATACAAGGCATACTCTTAATACAGCCATACTATTTCTCCTGTCCTAAAGCTGCACGTGAAGCTTTGCAAATTAATAGAGAACACAAACATATAGGTTGATCAGTAAGTGCACTTTGCAATACCATACCTTATGTTTTTCAAAGGGGAGGCAAAATCAATAATCAAAACATGAGAATATATTTAGAAGTGAATGAGTAATGAAAAATTAGCACTGTGTTACTGAGATGTTACATTGAGCTGGCAGTCAAAGGGTATTAATTTTATGCCCGTGTGTTGAAAAAAAAAAACTGTCTGGTATTTTTCCAAACATTCTAAAATGCTCTCAGAGTTAGGTGACTATAATGATATTTATACTGCACATTCAAAAACCAAATGAAAACTTATGATGACTGTCCAAGCTCACACAACCCTGAATTTACTGATGATTTAAGCATAAAGAACCCTGGTGTTGACAGCCAGGAAGGTAAGTGACCCTAGAATTATCTTCTCTAATAATTAGATTGAAAAAGAGTCATTTCTCAAACATTATAACAGACAAAGACATTGAATAAGCAACATTCTTGATAAAAACAAGACTGTTAAAAGCCTACTGCCCTAACCAAATTCTAAATAGTCATCGTCAAACATTTGATAAAGATTGTTCGAAGACCTCCAGAGAGTCTATGAAGTCTATATGTTTGAAGATCTCCAGAGAGTTTATAAAGACTCCCTGAGCTACACTGGAAGATGCAGAACAAACCATCAAGTCCACTTCACAAAAGTAGAAGCATCTACATCTTGTTAGTAAACTGGAGTTATTTTCCCAGAAGAAGAGAGCAATTAAACAGCATTAAATTTAATTTCTGACACATGATAGGCATATTTATGAAAAAAATAAGTATCATGTTGTCTGTTATGTTAATCACAATTATTTAAGAACCAGAGAAGCAGTAAATATCAATAATTAAATATGCATGGGCACACATTTGTTTGTGGTTTTGTTTGTTCATCATCGCCGCACCAAACCAGGTTTAATTCACTAAACCAACAGACTGTCTTCTACCAAAGCCAGGATATACTGACCCTGCAATTACTAAAAAAACACAAAACATCACACTAGTAAGGGAAGGATAGGACTGGGGCAATAGCCTCTCAAGCATAAAACCATTATAAAACCCCAGGATGGGATGGTGTCCCATAGGTCACAGTAACTGTCACAGAGCAGTGACCCACAAAATCAGTACCTGCACCCCAGGGCCCAATCCCTCCTGACTCACACCCCCGGGAGCAGCTGTGCAACCATCAGTTTGGGAACCATATGAGCTAAAAAAAGCTAAAGGGGCAGAGAGTGCTTAGAGGATTTTGAGGGACAGTCCCAAGAAGGGTTAACAGCAGAAGGGACAACTGCCAACAAATACACTGTCACCCAGACATTTAACAGGGTACGTGGGGGAGAGCATGCCGGAAAGGTAGAGGCTGACTGAAAACTACATTTGTGACCAGAAATTCCTATGGCAGTCACTAGCAGGGAAAAACTGGGAATTACAGAGGTACTGTCATGGCCATGGCAATGAGACAAGTCACATGTGAGATAGCTGCAATCTAGAAAGGCAAGGAGTACTGGAAGATGTTGATCAAACACAGGAATGCATAGCTGAGAGAGGCTGTGGAGTTTCAACCCTTACAGATATTCCAAACTCAATTGGATATAAACCTAAGCAACCATTCCAGCTGATGCCACTTCAAGAAAGGGACTAGTCTCCAGTGTTCCCTTCTAAAGTTATTTACTCCACAGAGCTAGGTGAAGTGTGTCAGGAAGATCATAATCTCTGGACAGGGACAGCAACTAAAAGGAGAGAGAACCTGGCACAAACCTTGTCACAAAATAGACAAGACCCACGTACTTTGTCTGAGATAAAGGGATGTGGTATCTTCCCACTGAATCCCACAACATCCATTTCCTTAAGAGAAAGCAGAGCCTTGTCATACTGATCTTCCTTCTCTAATAACTGGTACTGATGTCTCTAGCCATTTATTTCTATATCTGTACTAAAATACGCTGCTCCTTAGCTTTGCAAACATGTGACAACCATTAGATCAATTGTTAAAAAAAAAAAAAACCCAAAGGTTCCCATCTCTGAAAGGCAAGCTTAACCAATTGTCTTAGGTCAACACAGGATACAGCACGGCAAACACAGCTGGAGGGCAAGCAGGGACAAGAGGAAACTCCCTACATCAGCACAGGCATGGAAGAAGTTGGGAGAAGCAGCTGCAATCTTAGAGAGGATGGTAAGGGAGCACTTCTGTGATGCCCTCTCATGAGCTGAGCAAGCGCCAGTGCACATATGGGACAACATCAGACAACACAGTCACAGCAAAGATACCATTCCATGGAATCCTGCAAAGCACACTCTGCCTTGTCTCCTTTACTACATGCAACTTTTTGCAAAGATTCATGGTATTACTAATGGAAGATGTTCTTATTTAAATCTTACAGACAGTTCCCTGGAGAAAACTGTGGATTAATTACCCCGTAATGAAAGATAACTAGCTTTTACAGCTGCCCACCAAGACAGGCCTACGACGCTAAATTTAAGTAAATGAAAAATTCAATTTTTTTTCCCCTTTGGAAATCACTCCCAGAAATTTTTTTTTTTTTTCTACATGTTTTAACAGTCAATGTACATAGCTCTCCCTCCAGTTTCTCTTTTTGCTCTACTTATATGAAGTTTACATTAGATATTATGGGCAGAAATGCATGTGAATATGTTGTCCTCTTAAATGCAGATGTTCACATAAAACTAAGAAAAACGTTAAGGTGCTTTTGTAGCCAAAGTTAAAAGATAAAATTCGGAATAATATTTTTCCTTTAAGAAATAGGATTTTTATACTCAAATATACAAATTTGGAGTTTTCCACGAAGCCCTGTTTCTACTCACACATATTCTGACATGAATGAAACTGCAGATTTGGCTATTTAATTTTATTTTTCCACAGAAGGCAAAGAATTACATGTGATAATAAACACCACTGAATATTATAAAAGTTTCAAATTATTTTCAAAGTATGTGTAAGTTACACTTCTTGGCTAGCATGAGGAAGCAACAGTGGAATTTGGCACATTTAAACTTGTGGAACAAAACGTGACGGACAGACAATATTACATCACTCAAAATGCTACAGCTTTGGAACAACAACCTCTCACTATCTCAGTGTCATAAATAAAACAAGTCAATAAATTATTTCAATATGTAGTATCAGAGAATTTACAGGCACTTAAAATGAAGCAATCCATGAGACATCCTTGTGGTGCTGCTTCTATGAAGCACAACTCTTCTGAGCTCAGGATAATATATTATGACAAAAGCATCTACCATGTATTCTGAATACCACCAACTCTGAATCTGAAACAAATTTTATCTGGTGACTGTGGGTGAAACAGCTTTTTGGAACAGAGACAGTCAAGTTCCTCCTTCCCCTTCCCAACAGATGGGCCTGAGAGTTGGACAGTCTGGCTTCACTCATGCTATAAAGTAATTAGACAAACAAATCTGGATCCTGTAAATAAGCATGTGCTTGGAATTAAGCATGCTTAAACAGCTACAGACCCTAAATTTCAAAATTTTAGCCTGTAGAGGGAATCAGCCTGTTAAATTAAAGCAATCTTTCTGGAAAAGTTGATATTTCTTTCTTTTCAAAGGTAAGAGATGAATGAAACTAAAAAACTATAAAATTTTTCATATGCTTCATTTGGATGCAAACTGATGTCTCAGAATTGCATAAGATAGTAAATAAAACCACAGTACCCTAGAAATTTTTTCTATTTTAATAGCTCAGCTAAGTTACATAAAAATGGTGAAATGCAACAAGTTCCAGAAACCCAATATCCAGTTTATCTGCTGAGCTAGGATTGCCTCAAAATTCCTACTAAACTGGGTTTTCACTTGCAAATTGAATGCTGAAAAGTGCGTGCAACTACATGTTCCTCAAAGCTACAGAAAAAAATCCTTAAAGGTAGAATATACCTTTATATTATTATAAAGGTAGAATATACCTTTATATAAGCAGTAAAAAAGCCTCCATAAGTATATACAAAGGGCTACATTTCACCTCCTGCACCAAAGAAGAGATGCAAAGAGACAAGGAGAGACCACAACTGCATCACAGCACAAATGTATCCAGAGCACATGCACAGCATGGCAGAGCAACTCTAATCCCATGCTCTAACCCTTGCAAGGCCGATTTTACAGTCTCAAAGTTCCTTCATCATCCTTGCAGTCACCTGCTAACAACACATCAGGTAGCAGCAAGAGGCTTGTTCTGATGGGCTCAGCCCAAGAGGAAATTTAGCTGTCAACAGTGAGAAGTGCTCTACCATGGTGAAGTCAGAATGTGGTGCCATTCTGCCACAAAAAAAGTGGGGTTCTGACCTCCAGGCTTTTCATTTTTCACACCTCAGCCATCGCATTTTAATAACTTCTCTTTCCAGATTATTTTTAAGTTTCCTCTAGATAACTACATAAATAGTAGTCCAAGCACAAGGGAGATGGCAGGAACATGTGACCAGGGCCAACACCTCCTTACAACAGCAGGGAAACTTTCATTTATAGAGATTATGAAACTGCATCTTTGCACAAATGCACACAAGGTATAAGGTGGTGTTATGGCTCCCATTCCTTGCTTTGTAGGAGCAACTCAAGTGCCATTGGCAGCAGGAGCTAGAGCAGGAATTGAAACATTCACTCTGGAATCCCAGGAGGAAAGGCTAGGACAGAAAGCAATTTACCATGCAAGCTCTATAGCATCCTCCTAAACAGTAACTGGTCCCATCATTGAAACTTCTAGAAAAATTAACACTGCCTGTTAATCACTTATTAAAAAACACTCTTTCCCGATTCCAAACCAAGTATGCCTTTAATCAGCTGAAAGATGGGAAAGATCTGCTCCAAATTAGAAATTCTAACCAGCTGTAGAGCTATTGCTGAAAAACAGTTCTGCATCAGCAGAACTCCTTCCCCAAGTCTCATACTTCAAGCTCTACCTGAATC
This sequence comes from Agelaius phoeniceus, assembly GCF_051311805.1. Classification (NCBI taxonomy): domain Eukaryota; kingdom Metazoa; phylum Chordata; class Aves; order Passeriformes; family Icteridae; genus Agelaius; species Agelaius phoeniceus. Next base: position 39,954,148 of record NC_135266.1, read on the forward strand.
ATCACAAACAATCTCAAGCAAATACAAAGTAAGCATGATACTATGAACATAAAAGGATTAGCTTGGCAAAGTTTTAAAATAACTAAGACTCATCACTTCCAGTGAGAAATAAGTGATTATTTTAAATATGGTGTCATAATGATCTCTCTATGTTTACTGTAATAAAATATTTCATTATCTGCTTGGAGACAAGTTAAATTAACTCCTTTTCTATGTCCACGTTTCAGTCTGTGTATATTTTTGAGCAAAATCACAATCTGAAGCATGTATTTATTAGTCTGTGTGTGTAAAATTGACACTCATCATCTCTCCAACAAATTAGAAATTAAAAAATAAAAGAACAAAACTAAATGAAAACTTACAAGGGAGTTAAGCCATTAAAAAAAAAAAGGAGGTAATCTGACAGAAGATATTCATCTACAAAAAAGTACTTAGAACTAGAGCTGGTGGTTGGGACTGACTTCTTTTAGAAGAACAAACAAACAAAGATCCTGGCTCCCAAGATTTTCAAGACAGGAAAGTTATGTGGAAATAAGGAACTCATTAACTCATGTCTGGAATAAATAAAGTTTTCCACTCTGAATAGATATACATTCCAAAAGAATTCAAAAATATTATGTATAGGAAGGGAAAGTTCCAAAAATATAGAAACCAAGACCAATATTGTCACTTTTCCAGGCAACCATGCCTTCTAATTTTAAGGACTAGAGTACAGATATCAGGTCCATAAACCTGTAGGGTAATATGAATTCATATAGAGAGCTTATTCTTTACAAAATTAAAACAAAAGTTACATTAAGTAGTCTCTTAAGCTTACATTGCATCACAAGCATCATATTGCATTATATTGCATAATAATTATTGGCCTTTGCTGGTCACATTTTAAACCAGTTTAGACAAGCTGCTATTAGTGGAGAGCACAAGACTCTTCCCACTACAAAATCTGAAAAGAGGAGACACAAATGCCCATACCTTTAAATATGGGTATTTAAGTATGGGTATTTACCCAGCCACAAGGACGGCTCGCATGTCTCCCTTTTTTAAAGAATGGTGAGGATTGAGACCATTTTGTGGTTGCAGGCATTAAGCCATTTGGAGCCCCAGGTTTTTTGTCCCCATTTATTTTTTTAGCTTACCCCTTTTTATCTTTCTTCAGTTGCAAACAGAATTGGAAGAAGGGGAAAAGGCACAAACCAGCTTTTCACTACACATGTGCACATGACATCAAGAACCACAGGGATATGATGAGCATAATTAGTTTCTTTGGATTTTGCTGTAATTCAGATGAAGTCAACAACAGACATTAGTGATACTGTCATGTAATTACATTTATTATAATTTACAATATCCATCATTACACTTAAAAATGGAGAGCCATTTAAGTGTTAAATAGTAAAAAATGTGATTGAAGTTGTTTCTATCTTTGATCTTTCAAGCAAATTTTTTTCAGCTCCAGGACTACATCTTCACTGCTATTTATCCTTCAGCATTAGATCAGAAAACACAGAGTGACCTTTGTGCAAGGAGCAAATCTCCTCTTTGCAGACATATGAACAGTTCATACAAGAGTTCTTGTCATTCACAAAATTAAAACTACATTCCCTCTATAATCTCAAGGTCTTCTTTCAATGTATTATCTCTCAACTAGTTTACATAGGCCCACATATTTTTAAAGGTAATTTACACTTTTGCTGTCTCATAATGATTCTCTCATGGTCCATTTACCATATCTTTTAATGAAAAGGCTGAACCCCATTATTTTAATCTCTGAAGAAAAATTAATTTGACAATGCTCAGCATATTATACATTCTTCTCTTGGTCCAAATACATACACCATTTATCCATATGATATGCTTTTCTAATCCAAAAAGGAATATATCCATCACGTCACATATTGTCTTGCAGCCAGTTTAATTTTTAGAAAGGCATGGAGAATTAAGACTCTTAAATATCACACAAACATTATCCAGTAAATGTTAGCTGCCTTAGTAATGGAAAGTTATAGTACATAAACAGTTCGAACTTTTTTTGTTAAAAATCACAGTGTCATCTGAGTAGTTCCAAATCCCCTGGAAGATCACACAGGATCCTTGTTTTAAGGAAGTATCTCTATTACCAGCTATTGCAATGCAGACAATGTAGCAAAATGCCAAATTCCTTTAAAGCACACAATTCAACAAAGCAGCAAGACATACTAACTTCTTGACACCTAATAGCATTTCCTCTGCTGCCCACCAAAGCATCTCAGCTGTTTTCTATTGTTGTTTTGTGACAATTTTAAGACTGACGTTCAAGTTTTTGTACTTTGCAACAGTACAGCATCCTTACCAATCTCTGATTTGGAATAATTAGCATAAGCTACTACATATTATAACAATACCTGTAGCTTTCACTGCGATCCTCAAAATGTGGTCCAACATGAATGAGAAACTTCAGGCTTATAATTTTGTTACAACACAGTAACAAATGTGAAATTCCAGATATCTTATATAGATAAACACAAGATCAACCCAGGAGTCTTATACTCAAAAGTAAGCAACCAGAAGTTAAATTTCAACTCTTAATAGTAACATTAATTATTTTATATCACTCGTATCGCTGGCATTCAACTACCCCAGGAACACGGGCTACAAAATTTTATTTACCCATGCTGAAACCTCATCATTACCTAGGCTTTTCATTAGGCAAGCTCCATCTCCATTTCAACTCTAAGTTACTCCTGCAGTAGCTCTTCGGTCCAAATATTTTAGGAAGATTTGTCATTCCTAGAATGGAATCCAATCATCAGATTTTATTTAACTCCACCAGACCAAGATATAAATATGCTACACCAGAAACTCCTTAAAAGGGAATAACATTTTCTTATTCCTAAAGGCTCTGTTTTCTTTCACTGTTTTTCAAAGGCAGTTACAATTGCTGCACTTTTATAGTACTGTCTATCAGGACTGATGTTCCATTACATGATATTGAAAACTCATGGCAATATAAGTATTTCATTCATGGAGTCACAGATTCAGGAAACCATTCCTGTAATTAATGATAATGCAGGTTTTTTAAGAATTAGCTGAACTGGAATCTTAATACACAGACAAGAACTTTTGGGAGATTGTGTTGGTAGGGTTTTTCCATCTCCTTTTCTTCTGCTGCTCTTTAATAGATTTTAAACTTTGGTCACAAATTTCCTAGTCTCCTGTACTGTGGAAACATTAAAACATATTTGTGTATTTCCCCTAAATCATACAGTAGTCAGAAACTGAAAAAAAGAAAACCTACCAGAAAACAGATTCAAGAGGGAGAGGGACAGATAACATTGGGGTTTAACTGCAAGAAGAATGCTTGATTTTATCAGTCCTCATTTTTGAGGAATGACACTTTTTCCACAGAAATGTGGCAGAATGTTAAATGTTTGAAAGGTTATATAGGCTACAGTCCATGCATGAACATACTGCAGATATTTTATCACTACTTCTTCAATTTTAGGCTGCAATGGAAAATTCAAACTGTAAATTCAAAGAAAAACATTTCTGTAGTTTTCTGGCACTTGGAGCTAAAACAATAGCCTGAATTATATTTGGAACATAATGTGCAAACACACATTAATACATTCATCCATGGATACAATATGTGTACTCAACTCTTCAAGCTATCCTTTATGGACATTTTGGTGCTGAGAGGCATGCAGTGTGTCAGTTTTGTGTCTGTTATCTTTTAAACAAGGCAAATGTTTTAACAGTAAGTATATTGCATTAGAAGAACAGATACTGAAATGAACATATTTAAGTTACATCAGAGAGAAAAGCACTTGCAAAAGCAACAGGCAAATTACCAGAAACAATCAAAGCAAAAACATTCTAAGAAACCAAGTACAAATTTATTAAAGAGAATCTTTGGCTTCTTGCTGTAGAAGTTGTCTGAACCTCCCATTCCTTTAATTGTGGAGGGTACTTAAGAAATTCTGTGTCAGTCAGGAGCAATACCAAAATACAACTATAGTAGCCCACTTTCAAAATTCTGAAAAATCCATTTAAAGATACCAGTAGGGGGTAAATTAAAGCCATAAGCATTAGGAAACTAATAATTTGAAAAATGTACAGAGGCAATGAAGCCTAAACTTATCAAGCACTAAAATGACTGGAAAAGTGTTTTGTATAGTTGGAAGTAACTAAATACAAAAAACCAAAATATTTTGTAAAACAAAAGAAGATACAATTATAATCTACTACACAACCTAACATATCTGACACAACATCTTGTAAATAAACCATTAATATCTTATCACACACAAATTCTGGTATAAAGTGTAGTAGAAAGCTAGAGACAGCCTGTATAAGAGCAGAACCCAGAGTGACCTTTATTTACTCTTTAGAAACTCTTACTTGAATAGACATTTGTCAAATTCTGAATCTCACTGGACTCAAGTCTTCCACTCCAAAGATTTCTTGCACAAGAATGTCCCTCAGCATTTGCAAAAGGCTAGAACTTTCAGTTAGAAGAGTTTGGAAAGAACAGTGGTAATACTGTATAAACTGTTATTCACAATAAGCTGAAAAGGAGTTTCATACAGCAGCTGGGAGGCTCCAGGTAACAACTATGAAAGCAGAATGGAAGCCACACTGTACCATGAGAACCATTACTACTCTCATGAAAGTTTGCGTATTCCAGTCCACAAGCCATGGAAAACCTCAATTTGCACCACCTTCTAGGCAGAGTCTAGCTGTCAAGTAATATGGAAATTCATTACAATCAGATCACACTCCACCCACAAGATGCCCAGACTGCTCCTTGGAGCTAGAAATAGGCATATGAGATAAGTGCAAAGGCCAGTTATCTCCTGAGATTCCTGTGCCTTCTAGATGACATTCTTGAACACAGAAAGACAAAAAAATGCAAGGAAGTAACAGGACAGGATCCTCTCCTCCTCAGCTCGAGAGCAACAATATATTTTGAGAATAAATACATTAACATGTATAAATTCACGAATACAATAGAAATGGACAAAATTTCCCAAATAAATTAAATATACATGTGTCCAGTGCAAGGTTTGAATACTGTCTGAAGCCAAACAGTAAAGAATAAACATAAAGAAATACTCAGTCTCCAAGCAAGGTGAGAGTCCCATGTAAACAAGCAAGCAACTATGTAATACAGAACTGTGTGAATGCCTACACACACACGACCCAAATGAAAGTCTTCATTCAGGCATTTTTTACCTTTTGAGTAACCTGTTTTTAAATAGCCTGATATTATTTTAGTATGGTGGCTTTGAATTTAAAATTAAGCACAGCTTGCTAGCAAGATGCCTTGCCCAAAAATCCAGGCAGGGAATTTATTCTTCCTGATTTCCAGCCTGGGCAAATTAAACAACTTCTCTTGGCGGGATAGGCAGAAGCACCACTCTGCAGCACACCTGCTGCCTGCCTTTGAAAAGAAAATTTACACATGGGATTCCTGAGCAGCCCTTTTGTGCTAAGAGGCATGTTCTCCACATATAGACATAATGTACTTTCAGCTTTTGTACATACAACAGCTCACACAGTATTTGCATAGTCCACTACAGTCATTTACCAAAAGAAGTCACAGTTTTATAATATGGCTGCTATGGGAATTATTTCTCTACATTATTAAAACACAACCTAGGAATAAAAGTACCAGTCTTACAAAATTCAAGCATTTCAATTTGGTACCATCTTAAAATAATATGTTCTTTCTGCAAGCAGAATAAAAATATACACTGAAAATAAGAGATTGCCATATCCCACATCTGTATTATTCTCTGGTTTCCTAAATTCATGCCTAACTTTATGCATACTTATTGTCTTCCCTAAGACTCAAATTTTTTAATCACAGTTTGGGATACAACAATTAATGTCTGAAGTATCACATATGTCACAATAGCAACTATTTAAATTGAGCAACTTGAAAATTATCCTTTGAACATTGCAGTATGGGCATTGAACTCCCCAGATGCCTTCTACCAAAAATGTCCTTGAAGACAAACATGATTATGGGCTATACCAACTTGGCCGACCAGTATCTGCCTCTTGCTCCATAGAAAGCCAATTGTAAACTTAAGCTAAGAGAACAAACAACTCCCTCCCAAAAAAAAAAAGCTAAATGACTAGCCTGTAGAAACATTCTACATTCTGAGATCAGATCCTGTTCCAAAGACCAAAGGATCATTCATTACTCAGAACCACTTTTAGTGTGATAACAGCTTTGCCCCAGCATTCACAGTTATAATCTATTCCTGCCAGAGCACATACAGGAAGGTACAAGATGCTCAATCAAGATGTGGGTCAATCCTCCAAAAAGTCTTAAGATCCAGAAAGCAAACAAATCCCCTGCCTTTAACAACTGTACAACCCTGCACATAAATATGTACAATAACAATGCCTTAGGACACAACTCCATGTTACTTGGATGACTAGGGATGGCAGTGGCACCCACAACAGCCACAGGATGTGCTTGGTTAGCCATCAGGAAGCACTTTCAGCCGGGCAGAAGCAGGTGAGTGCCAGAGAACCTATTGAGTAGAGACTAAGCCCCCAGCCCAGAAGCCTGCCCTACCATAAACCTCCAAGAAATCTTCATTGAAAGCACTCTTAGCACCCCCTCCATTTGATCCATTCAGAACCACAGTCCAATTCTAAGACATAATCTGCAAATACTTTATGACTTCAGTCACAACTGAAAAAGAAACTAAAACCATTCTAAGTTTAAAGGATAAAGTGTTCTCCCCACTTTTGTGCAACCTCAACTAGGTTTGCTAGTCTCAATGACTTTGCCACACAAGTATCTCCAGATTTTTTAGAGAGCAAAGAACATACTTTGCCTCGTGGTTAGGACACTTGTATCTCACACAAGTTCTTTTTCAAGAAAAGAACAATTTTCCTCAGGTGTTTTTATAACAAGCCATGAAAAAAACTCTGGCTCACAACCAAAAAAGTTTTGCAAGTAAGATCCATAGATAATTTACTACTTGTTAACTCAAACTAGTATTTGCTGTCTAATCACAATCTCAATCATTGAATTACCACTGTAGATAGCTCCATGCTGATACAAGAAAGGTAAAGGACTCAGCCTTTCTAGACAACTCAAAGAGCTACTTTGCAAATTATCAATAGGAATTCCAAACCTGACCAAAGCAGCTATGAAAATATTTTCAGCATGTGAAAAATATTCAAATGTCTCTGCTTTGTACAAACATTCTCATTTAAATATATGCACCCAATGTTCAGATAGAGTAATAAAAGGGTTCACAGATTCTTACACAATAAAGTGGCAGGTCTTATTCACAACAATGTTCTGGAATATCTTTTACTGGTTTTCCCCCCATTCTAAATGTTTAATGCATTCCCCATCCCCAAACTGTAAGTAACTTGAATATAAACAGTGTTCACAATACCTAAGAGTGAAAGTGGGAAAGAGTAAGCACCAGTACTCTTTTGCAAGAGCTCTGAAGAGAACATGTCAGTATGATCCTAACAGGCATCTGGAATAAAAATGCTTTGTTGTCCGTGTACATATGTAAATTCAGCAATATCTATCCTTTCGGACAGAAAATATATGCAGGCCTCTCTACAAAGGAAAGTATAATTTCACAGTATAAGTTTCCACATAGTGCTCTGAAAATAGAGTAGCTTGGGAAATAGCAAGAATATCACTCCATCAAGAATACATTTAGCTAATCATACGGTTTTATTACCAAACTAAGCTGTTGTTACATAAAAGCATCAATTTTCCTCCAAAAGCAACCTTTATTTTGCATCTGAATTGCCAACCACGATGTGACTGCATCCTAACACACATATATTTGCCATTACTGCAGTGAACCACACACATCTTTAAGCCAGTCAGTAGGAGATGAGGCAGAGGAAAGAAGAAAGTACAAGAGCAAATATTCACTGAGATCCCTATCATCATGATCTGAGAGCAGGAACCTGCACAGCCTGTAAGATCATCTGCTTCTGAGTCTCATTGCACAAGCTTTACTTTTCTGTAGCACTTCTAAGTAAGTAACCTAATTGGAATTACATTAGTAATCTAATGTACCACATCCTTGTATTAAGAGAAGGCCTGCTAAAGGAGAAATTTTGAGGAAAATTACTGTAAAAGTAGTTACAAAAGAGCAGTTTGAGGGTAAATCTACCTGAAGTAACCTTCCTAGACATCATCTTTGCATTTTTCTGCTGCTTCATGCATTACTAATCAGTGGCCCACTAGAAACTTCAGCACCAACTGAAAAGCCTGGCAGGGTATTTGGCTTTCAATTCTTCTACTCAGTTTATTCCCAACACAAGTATATTCATCAGGCTTAAAAACAACTCTTGAACAAGGGCAGCCACTCAGCAATGAAATGTAAATTACTGACATGTGCTAAAACCTGCACTTGCCACTGCTAATGAGCACATTAAAGGGAAAAAAGCTTACTAGATATTACTGCAACCTTTTCACTTAACCCTATGTGTACTGAAAGCCATAAATGAGTATTAATTAAAGAACTCATCTCTAAAACAGTGAAACCCTGTTCAGCAGGTGTATGCTTCCTACACAGTTCTGACACAAAAATCAGGATGACAGACAAATGTGTGCACACTGATAACAGTCTTATTTTTAATCTTCCATTAAAGTTTTCAAGATATCAGTAAAAAAAAATCTTAAATGTGACAACATACATAAATTTCCAGGTTTACAACATTAGCAGTGCCAGATCTTAGGTGATCAAATAAAACAGGATTAGCTGCCAGTAAGCCCCAAGGTTAGGGAGCCAACTTGTAGCAACTTCTCCCTTCCTATTATGCACATGGGAGGTAAAGACCCTGAAAATAATCTTCTCCAAACAGCAATGGCCTGCAGAGTCACAGAAAACAACACCTTTGCCTCCACAGCATCTAAGAGTGATGCAACTTCATGGTGCAATAAAAGCCCTATCAACTATGTTCACTCCAAGTTTCAAAGCTTTTAATAATTCACACTTATCAATGTTGCAAGAAGCTGCGGTAAATTTACATGCTGGAGAATGGGGAGACAATTTTTTGTGAAAAACCACACTTATAAAATGGGGATCTTCATATTTTGTAGATGAAATAAATTATTTAAAGATTATTTGGTTAAGCAAGTTCTTCTTCATTTTTATAAGGATGCATCATAAATAGATGGCACTCAGAATGGACTTTCAAAAGCTAAATTAGGTACCTGAATCAGCCTAAATTAAGTACCTAAATCCCTCTCAATAAGGTTTCTGCCTAATACTAGTTCAGCTAAAAATAAATTAAAAGTTTATCAACTTCGGTTGCTTATTTTTTTCCTCATACCCTTTACCCCAATCCCAAGCTACATCCCTTTCAGTCCACCTCCATTCTGAGTAAGGCAGAAACTTGTTAACTTGCTTCTGCTAGATCAGCTGTACTAACCTAAAGACTTTAATAGAGGAGTTAGGAGCAGGGGATATATGATATGTTTAAACAAAGATAATTTTAACAGGACAGTTTTACAAAGTGACTAGGTGTCACTGTCATCCCAGCATACCCAAGGAAGGCAATAACCCCTCAGGGGGACAGGCAGGAACAGGCCACTAGGAACAGCAATCTCTTGGTCACAGTCAGAACTGAGGTCTGGCCACAGCTCAGTAACCTGATCCTCAGGAGCTGAACACCACTTGGCCTTCAGGGAACAAGAAGCACTTGCTATGTTCTACACAAAACACATCACCTAACTCAAGGAAATCAACTTTTACACTTGTGTTAATTCAAAACTTCATTGCTAGAACATTCCAACTGCTAAGTATTTTAGCAACCTTCCTTGTAACTCTAGCAGGAATTGTGCAGTAGATGCAGTACTTTAAGCTACCAATGTTATTGATGACTTTCATTCAGTCTGAAATAGAAATGAATGAAATGTACTGTGAAAATAGACAAAGCTTACAAATGTAAGCAAACCTGAAGGCAGTGAAAAGTGAAAAGGCAGATACATCCTGCTCATTCTTATGCATGTATTTTAACAGAATTTTATAGAATTCCAGGGAATTCTTTAAAAGATTTGCAAAATGAACAAAATGAACCACTAAACACAATAAGGTGGCTGCAAGCAATCTAATAAATTCTTACTCTTACCTGAGGGTCATAATTCCTGCTGCACTCAATAAAAGCTGTCATTGACAAAATCTGACAAACAAGGTAAGCTACTATTAAGTAGTACTTATGTTGATACCTTTATAGAGTTTGTTTGAGCAACTCTCCTATGAGGAAAGGCTGAGGGAGGTGGGACTGTTGAACCTGAAGGAGGCTAAAGGGGAGCTCAATGTATATAAATGCCTGAAGGGAGAGTGCCAACAGGGCAGAGCCAGGGTCTGCTTAGTGCTGCCCAGTGACAGGATCAGAGGCACGCACAAGCTGGAACACTGGAAGTTCCCTCTACCTGGAAACATTTTTTTGACTGTGAGGGTGGCCAAACACTGGCACAGGTTGCCCAGAGAGGTTGCAGAGTCCCTATCCTTGGACAGTCAAAAGCCCACCAGACATGGTCTGCCAACCAGCTCTGAGTATCCTACATGAGCAGAGGGTTTGAACCAGCTGATCCCCAGAGGTACCTTCCAATTCCAACCATTCTGTGAAATAAAGACTGTATTTGATAGGTGCAGTAGAAACCAGGTCCAACTGAATTATGCATTCTACAATCATACAATAAAAATGTGCAACCAGCTGGAAGATATTGTAACAATCTAGAGAAAAGTAACTGAGTGACTAAGAAGTTAAAGTGTCATTAAACAGGTTAAAGACTGAAAAACCTCATTTAACCCTGACATGCCTGAATACAGTGTCTTAATTCACTTTCAGCTGCCAACTGCATCTGGCACACTAGCAGTGATTCTCTCAACACGCAGAGGTAACTGGAGCAGTTCTCACACCACAGAGAACACCCAGCCCAGAGAGGTTACATGACAGTCTCCTGCCCAGGAAGCAATACTGGAACAAGGGAATCCACAAGGGAATCCTACAGTATACCAAACAAAGAAGTAGGTTAAGTCTCGTAGCTATAGAAATATTAAAAATATTTGACAACTTTACAGTTCAGCACCAACATTTCATACTGTACAGATATTAAGCACCTATACAAAAGTTTTAATCAAGACAAATGCAAAAATATGAAAGAAACCAAACGGATTTATAAAATAAATTATGTTTATAAAACTAAGTTCTAATAATTCAACATGATGTTAAGCCCTAACTTCGAGAAAATATTTCCTGAAATAAGATTACAATCAAAATATGTACCATGAAAACAAAGCCCCCCAGAAAAAAAAATTGCCCAGTCCAGGATAATAGGTCATGTTTAGAAACACATTAACCAAAAACCTTTAAGCTAGCATCCTTTTCCACAGCTAGTGTAGAAGTCACTAAAACTTCAGAATTCACTAGAATTGAAATCAGAAAGAGCCAATTATAGGGTGTGAATTAGGAATGAAGACTCAGCAGGGTGTTGTCATTTTTAAGTCACTAAACCAAGAGACACAAATACATTCTCTCACCATAACAATCAGAAGACCTCTAAGACTGAGGTAGGAAGGGCACCACTGGAGGTCTTCTAGTACAATCTCCTTGCTCAAGAAGGGACTCCCAGAGCACAATACTCAGGATTCCTTCCACACTGTCTTTGAACATCTCCAGGGAAGAAGACTCCACTTCTCTCAGCAACCTGCACCAGTGCTCAATCACCCTGACAGTTTTAAAGATCATCTTCTTGTTCAGGTAAACTTCCCATCCATCAGTTTCTGCCCATTTCCTCTTGTCCTACTTCTTGTACCACCAAGATCCTGGCTCCATTCTCTTGGCACCCCTTCCTCCAGATGCTTACACTGGTGAGGTCTCCTCTCGGGCATCTCTTCCCAAGACTGAACAGCTCCCAGAGAGATTTCCAGTCCTTTGATCATCTTTGTTGCTCTCCACTGAACCCACTCCAGGACTTCCTGTCTCTCTTGTGCTGAGAAGCCCAGAATTAAACCCAGCACTCCAGATGTGACCTCACCAGGGCTGAGCAGAGGAGAAGGATCACCTCCCTCATCCTGCTGTCCATGCTTTTCCTGATGCATCCCAAGATACCATTGACCTTCTTGGCCACAAGGGCACTGCTGGTTCATGGACAGCTTGCTGTCCACCAGGACCTCCAAGTCCTCCTTCTCAGAGCTGCTTTTCAGCAGATCAACCCAAGCTAAACAGTCTTAAAGAATTAAATTTTAAAATTTCCCTCAAAAGTAATCACCTCCTAGCCTTGAGATGAAACAGATGTAGCATGTTCATATCCCTCCTCACATAACACACCACTGTCAATAACAAAAGCCCTTGTGTTCAAAAATACAGCAAGTTTAAGAAGACACCTTGGCTCATAAAATGTGTATTCAGTAGACTGATTTTGGTCCGGTTGCAATTAGTTTTCAGCAACAATAGAGAACAGAAAAGTCATATTGTGATACAGAAAATGATTCTACCAAACACATTATTGCTTCAATGTATTTCAACTGTAAGAATGCACAAAAAAGCCCTCTAGTAAGTTGCATTCATCTTTAAAGTCAGAATTCATTTTCTTGATACACATTTTATGAAGAATACATATACGCTCTTAAGTATTCAATCTGTAATGTAGATGTACTGAATACAGATCATCAATCACTATAAAATACATAATGTCTTAAAATGCAGGCAGAAAACAGAAGTGATTATTAAGGAAGCATTGTTGAACTCTAAGTTCAAGTTTCATGTGCCTTGCCACAAAACTAAGTTAGAATCTACAGAGCAACACAAGTTCTTATTGCAAAGACATCTCAACTATTCATGGTTAATCCAACTCCACTATTATTAATGGATCATTTAAAACTGATTTTAGAAACAGAGAAGGACATCACATTTGCAAGGTTACCACACAAGCTTATATCACTTATACAGAATAGGACAAATTAACAAATCACCATAGATCAGAATGGTCAGAATTTACCAAAACCAGACAAGCTTGTCTGCATGATTGCAAAGCAATAGTAAAGAGGCAGAAAGTGAAGGAAATAATATTACCTGTGTAAGAAGATAATTACATAGTATTTCATTTGCATATTTTCTATTATTTTAATGAGGAAAAGCACAAGTACACGCAGTTAATACAACTGCAGTGGTGGAAACAGAACAATACATTTTCATTCTCACAACCAGAGAGCAACAGTGAAAAAAGAGGACAGAACAAAGTATTTCTAAAGAAACAGGAAGGATTCGTGTAAGTCAGGAAGTAAGTACTATTGCAGTGACACTGCACATCAAGAAATAATGGATTTTTACAAATTAGGATTCCATCTATCCATTCATCTGCAGACCCACACACCCTAGTAAGCATGCCAAAATACTGCTGTTGAAAGGCATCTCATGGGAAACTTGAATTAAATTACTTACAATAGCCCATATAGGCAAAAATATCTCTAATATCTTCTTTAATCACATGCACAGCATTAAATCATTGGTCCATGTTCTATATGATAGAGATAATTCATGCTGTAGAAACAGATATATGTATGTATAAAATATTAGGAGAAAAATCAAACCTATGTTTGTAACCACTCTGGCTGGAAACAGCATTCTATTCACATTATAACCAATTCCCGGATGTTAAGATAATATCAAACCTCTTACCGTATGAACGGGGAAGCCCTGGGCCATGAGCTACGTTTGCAGTCACTCTGACCTAAACGGAGTTAAGCACAATGTAACCCATTCCCTGACACGCGCAGAGACAATACCAGATCTGAATAGGACAGACTGGAGCTATCGAGGGGGTTTCCTCTGGCACCAGCATTTGGAAGATATCACCTGGACCTTCCTGGAGATGATTAATGGAATGTCTCGAGAAGCTCACAAGACCATGCACCTGGACTGATTAAATCTACGGTACTCAAGGAGCTGGCATCACCTACTCCATGTGAATACATCTTCTGCCTGGGTACTCAGACACTTGTCTGGGTCTTGGACACTGTCTTTGTCTGTTTCTGCACACGTATGGATTCAACTTTACATGCAAGGAGACAAAGAAATATTTGGTCATCTCTGCCTCAGGCAGAATAAATTGCATATAAGTTGGCTTCAAGGGGGTGAACCTTAGGGGGAACGCTGTCACTCTGTCAGCAGGAACCCAAGGTCACCCAGCAGCTGCACCCGGGGCTGACACTGTCTTGGCTGTGGTGGGATTTCAAAATTCTCTATTTTTTTGTTATTTGATCTAATAAATCTTTAATAAATCTCTAATAATTTTTTATAAATTTGGCTATAGATTTGATCATTTATAACACACATGTTAAAGCTTTCAAACTAAGCCACTTGAAGAAAAGACATAGCTTAAAAAAACACAAGTTAAAAAAAAATAGGTCAAGATTGCCATAGCATAGGAAGTTGCCTAATCACAAAGGAGATCAAGGGAAAAGTATTAATATTTATTTGTTAATATTTAATATTAAATTTTATTTATTTATTAATATTTAATATAAAAATTATTAATATTTATTAATATTTAATATTAAATAATTAATATTATGAAGTCTAGACAAAAGAACAAAAGGGGAGGAGAGTACTTTTGTCAACTTACATGAATCTTGGACAAAACATTACCCTGCATCTTTAAATACATGCATATAGGTTATACACATGTGTACCCACAAGACCTGTAGATATGCATCCTGAGACTTTCAAGTTTAGGCATACACCTGCCCTTGAAAGAAATGTTCTAGCTATATACAGCAGCTCTCAAGATAGTTATTTGAAATTTGCAACAGGGTAGAACTGGCATCAATTGTTGCATAGCAATCTTAAGCAGGACACTGATGATGTAACATACACCATCAAAGGCTTTTTTTTAGCAAAGGTATCTGAAGTTTTCTACTGTACAGGAGTAATACGGTCTTCCTACTTCCACCCTAGTAAGTGTAAGTAAGCTAAGCAGACAGTTCAGATGACTCAATTTCATTTTTCTAGCTCATATGGACTAATAATGTCTGACAAACACTGCCCATGATTTAATACACACACTATTTGTTTCTCCCATGGATTCCACCCAACCTGATACAGCAGATTTAGATTCTTTTTCTATGAAAAAAGGTTTGCTCAGAATTAAATACAAGAACACAAGTAACACTCAGAAGTATTCTGCCTTAAAACAACATAAGCATCAAAATTATAGATTCACAGGCAGAGCTCTTCTGGGCAGCAAAGTGGTGACCTGTTTATTTAGGCCAGTACATTGACTAGACTTTATTACCCTGTACAGACAAAATCTCCAGTCTCCAACAGACAAAGCACCTTAAGCCACCGCAGGCACTGGTAGCAATCACACTGCTGGCTCTAGTAGGCAATGAAACTCTGGCCTGCAAGGCACGGTGTACAAAACACACATTAAAAGCTCTGTCCTCCCCACTCCTTGAAGTATACAATCTATGCCATAAGCAGCTTCTTGATACCAACTTCCACTGCTTGTTTTGGACCACCTTTTCACAATTTGGGAAGCACAAATGCTAACCAGTCACAAGAGTTGTCAGGTAAAAAGCTAATGCATGTGGGAACAGCATGAGAATCACACCAAATCTTTCTCAAAAATGTAACATCCACTGAACCACAATGAAGGAACTTCACAATTTGCCTACAAATAACAAAGCCATGCACAACAATGATAATGAAACACTCCTGCCAATAAGAGTTTACATTTTAAATTGTGAGAATCCCATTATGAGCTGTGCATAGGTCTATAGACCCACCTGCACAAAGCTCTTCACACATCAGACATGTGTCCCCTTACAGAAGGTGACACAAGTTGTTCTTTGGTTTACCTTTTCCTTCTCAAACTTAGCAGCCATTTACAAACATGTGATCAACCATTTCCATATACATTGTTTGCCCATTTATTTCAGACAATACATTGTTGGGATTTTTAATTCCACCAAGAATGTTAATCTAGCTTCAAAGGTAAAGAGAAATAGCACTGAGTGCTTTGTTCTCCCCCAGTCATGTCAAACAGTAGCTGTTAAAAAGGCACAAAAGATGTATACAATCAGGTTTCACTAGGAACTCCAAAAAGATTAATATCTTATTCCAAAACTGAATGCTTTTTTCTCACCATGTTTATGGCTTCTGTCCCAAGGAGTGGATTTTGGCAGGAGGCAGTGGCTGGCTATTTTTGCATCAACAAACAGAGCATCAGAATACTGTCAAGGCTGCATTCAGAAAAGAATATTCCAGATAAAGGCTGCATTTGTAACTAACTACTATCATTTTCAGATAATTTTATGCACATATCAAATCATTTTCTTGGAGGAAATACACCACAATCCACAACCTTTCATAAAAGCACAAACTCTATCACAATACATCAAAATACACTGAAGATTTATAATCTTGCAAACTGATATTTTTCCTACAAAGCTTACGAAATAATAACTCAGCTAATTTGTTTTGTTTTTAACAGTAGCATCACAAGGGACTTTAATGGCAGTCAGTAAAGTGGAAGTTCATTTGTGTTTCTTTAAATTAAGAAGAAAATTGATCCCATTATGACTAACTGCAACACAGTCACCATGCATCAAGGTCTAAGTGCATAATCACTACCAGGAAGCAGGAAAGGAACATAACATCAGCTGCAGGTGTAAGACTCCTACTTGCTGCTAACATCAGTTAGACAAACAGCCACACTGACTCTGGAATAATGACTGTGCAAGCCAATCACACACTTGCTTTCTTCTCACTGTTTTCTCACCCAGACCCAAAAAAAAAAAAGCCAAACAAAAACAAAACAAAAATGAAATAAAAAACAAACAGCCAACCAAAACCACAACAGAGTCACTGAGACCATGGGCCAATTCTCCCAAACTATTCATCATGTTAAGAGACCCAACTCAGCATTCCCATTTCCCCCACCAAAACAGCTGCTCTGGAGGTTTGCAAGCAAGGAATTTCAGAAAAGTATATCTTTCAATTACAGGTCAACCAAAAGGCTCATCTTAGTCTCAGGCCTATCTCCTTCCCAAATTCCAAAGACTTGCTTTAGGTAACAGAGGTGACAGAGCTTCTAAGAAAAGATCTTGCATTAATTTTAAGAAATAGGAAACATTAAGCAAGCTAACCAAAATACAGAGGTCACTAGCAAACTAAAGCAGCAAAGGAACAAACTGTTCTTGCAATTCTGCAGAACATCTGGCAAAGGATACTAGCAATTTTTTTAATGAAGCAATAGATCTTAACGTCACCTTAACATATATGACAATACTGAATATTATGCAATTATTCTTAGAAGGAGGGAAATTACTTACATGAAAATATATTTGAATGCATAAACTAAAAGTACCAATTTATTTGCTGATTCTAAAGAAAATACACCCACTTACATAAATCCATATTTTGTTATTCTACATAGTGTTATCAGCATTATCATAAAATCATCCAAAGATTCCATGTTCAAATACCAACCTTTAAGAAATTGACCTTAGTATTTCTAAAACCTTTGACAGACTCACTCAGTATAAATGCTATGGATCTTTTTCTGTCAGCCAACTACAGCAACCAGAGTAGATACACAAAGACAGGACTGAATGCACCAATTTGTTTACTGAATCACAGTGAACAACATGCCAGATATTCACCCACTGATTGTTTTTTGGAAATTTTGTTTTGGAAACAAAGGATCGTTTATTGTGCCTCCCTTGCCCATTTTAAGAGACAACAAAATTAGGTTTGTGATGAAGAAAAAAAATAACGACCAGCAACTTTCAATACTCTAAGTATCTACCAAATTCTTCAAAAATACTGTCTACAGCTGTATCCTACTCCATGAGTCATTCAGACAATAATGAACAAAAAGACACGCTTTTGTTCAAATCACACACAGTGGGATTACATGTGAACTGACCCTCCATGCGTTAATTGAAGACAAAGCTTTGCTTTGAGCTCATTAGTGTTCTTACAGATAGACTGGCAAGTTTAGAAAGTTTCTTGTCCTTCTCAGTTTCCCAGTTTAAGAAGTTTGTTTTAAAAGTACAGATGTGTACCAGGAAATAAGCCCGAGTTTCATAAGTTCCATCACTACTTTCAGTGCAAAAGAACAAAATAGTGTATATACAAAGAACGGGATAGGGAGAAAGAAAACGGAACAAAAACATCTTCTGCAACTTCATAACAGTTTAACAACATAACAGTTACAGTCTTCAATAAAGGGAAGAAACAGCAGGCAAGTTTTCCTCCTAACTATATTAATCAGAGTGTCTTGAAAAAAATATAAGCAGCCCTAGGGATAAAAAGATAGATCATTTCACTAGTTCTCACCAGGGGTTTGATCTTCTAGAGCCACTGACATCAAGGGAAGCATGATTATGTCTTAATTGAGACTTTAAATAGTGCATTTCAGAAAGCAAAATCACATTACCTTGTTTTATTATATTTTTAGAGAACTGAACACACCGGGTTTCTGAAACATAATTAAAGCTATTTTGAGATTGCAGCACCAACCAAAAATTCAAACATGTTTTTAGTCACCACATTATTTCAGTAAATTGTTAAGAAACTTTCCTAGGATCTGAGTGAAAAGATGAGAAAAATAGAAGGGTGGAGAAGATCTACAGGAATGTTTGTACTTTCCCCATTTCTGCTTAATCCTGCCAAAAAAATTGCTCCCATTTCACATCACCAATATTGTAACTAACATTACCACACTATTTATATTTATTGTTAATAACAACCACACCACTGTAGAATGTGCCTGGTTCAGAGTAATAACTACCAAATTTCCATATTCAGCAGCAAAACAAAGCAAAATAGCATAAGTGAACATTTCCATTTCATTAATTTTTTTTGTTACTGAAAAACCAGAACTGCCAACTAAAGTCAGTTATCCTGGTCGAATCCATTGAGAACAGAGTTTGTCATAAATTAAGCCAGGAATCTTCCCTGTAAAAAGAACCTCTAGTACACGAAGCAGAACAGTGATAAAAGAAAGCTGCTAAACTGCATGAAAATAATATGTAAAAGATTACCCCAGATTTGGTAAATCCTGGCAAACACCAAGTGTTTAAAATTCCTTTCAACTTTAACATCACCAGCACCCTGCAGGGTGTACTCAGCATCCCACAGAACCTGCACTTGTTTTTGTCTAGGAGCTTTGAAAAAAAAAAAATTACAGCAACTGAAGTATGAAATTTTTAGATTTCATTCTCAAATAATCTCCTTAATGAGCAGGTGGTATCCTCTAACACCAAATAATCAACTCAATAGTAAGGGTCTGTATTACAACTAGAACTCAAACCTAAAGGAAATAGTCAAGGAAGGTACAAGGAAGACCTGTTTCACAAATGCTAAGGACAAAAAGAACCACCATTCAAGAATCACATTCTTCATCTAAGTTTTTTATCTTGAATCAAAAAGGTGCAGATTTTTCTCAAAAGCAGAAACAAATTTCTCTTGCTGCCTGTAAAACAAGGTATTTCTTCAGCTACATGGTTCATTTACTCCATAACAAAGTTAGTAGCTGCAATGGCTTTTTACTTCGAACTTCAATGTGCTTGTCCTTATTCTGAGCAAAATCAGTAGACAATAACACATGATCTGTAGTGACTACACATACAGGATCCACCCAGGACTTTGTTCAAACATTGTGAATGCAACTTCCTCCTAGCACTGCCCACTTTTAAGCAGCTGCATGAAAGCTTTTGGAAAAAAATAAAATCAGACCATATAATCAGTTCACGATATACAAAAACCTTACTGAAGTAAAGAGGTTTTGAACAATAATTTTTATAAATTCAGACAAAGTGAAAACAGCACCCTCTTGACTCTTTGGTCCTTTCAGAGAATGCAGCTCCATGATACAAAATCACCAGCAGAGAAGGCAATTTTTAAACAGCTTTCTATTCCCATCCCAAAGTGCACTTCAGCACCTTCTCAGGGCTGCTGATACAGCTGTTCACCAGCTGTGCTACAAATCACCAAGATGATCACTTAAAACCAGCTACTTTTAACCTAGATCATTTCAGTGACCCAGTTTTGCAGAGCAGCCTCATAAACAGTCCAGGCATAAGTGAAAATCCTGAAAGGTTTTTACATCCTGGGTAAAGTTCTTACAAACAGATTCTCCCAAAAGAAAACTCAGCCTGCAATTACATCCTCAAAATTCAAAGAATTCACATGTACAGAAAGCATACTGAAATCCCCTATGTTAAAGTATCTTTTAGATTTTGAGTTGATAGCTTGATTCCTTAGGTGCCTTGAAACAAGTATGTGCCATCAGTCACAGCCAAGCAAATAAAAATAACTTACCAAACGTCTAGCAAATTCTTTATTTTCTGAAAGAAATCCATATCCTGGGTGTACCTTGGAAGATAAAAGAAAAAAAATCAAGCTGATTGAGTTCTGAAACCACACACCAAAGTCACTAGCACATTTTCAGATACTGGGGATGGTAAACTAGACCATTAAGCAATTAAACAGGTTGAATACCTTAAGAAACTCTTAACACATTGATTTTTCTGTCCTAACTCAAGTTGTTGAGCTATTATTTCTGAAACAAACTTTCCTTATTTAACTAGAGAGAACAGGGTTGCTTGCAGAACAAATGGAGCTGTTTGCAGAGCAAATGGACATAGCCTTTGGTGATTTGCCTTTTGCTCTTTTTAGCTCCATTGCAGATTTCCCCAAATATGCTCATCCACACTCTCCTCAGTAACCACTATAAAGTACTCTGTATCCCAAAATATTTTCAGCCTTAACCACAACAATGGTGCACAGGTCCCAGTCATAAGCTCCCTACCTCTAGTGATCCTGACTAGAGAGCACAATATATTCTCTTCATTAGTCTAAGTCAAGCATCCTGTGTGCCTCGTTTGCTACTCACACCCCAATATTCATTCAGCCTAATGACTTGAGAGGAGCATGAGAAAGTTTTCATTTTACTTTTTAAAAGTCATGTAAGATTCTTGATCTAATATACTCTAACAGACAAAGCATAAGCCATTTTATTCACCTCTTTTAAAGAACCAGTAACTGGGTTTCACATTCAGAAACTCAAAGGGGAGAAAATACTGGTTTTGTTTCTGGCCCCTAAAGGCACTGTACCAAAACATCATGTTAGAAAGAAATCACAGTGCTGATCCAACTGTTCAAGGGTAGTTAGTGTTGCTGATAGATACACATCAAATTTCATTTTAATAAATGCTCTGTGTACAGTAGCTCTGAATAATGCATTCATTTCAGTGACAGAACAAAGAACATTAGGAATGTGAACATGACTACATATTAGTTTTTCCTACTGATTCCTGTTAAGCTTTGAATCTCTGGCCAACTTGGAGGGAAAACAGGCAGACTTGCCCACATTCACATAAATAAGCTAATGTGCATTTTGTAAACCTTCTGAAACAAAAGCAATTACAGGATGCACCATTTACCTTCCTGCAAGTAACATTTATACAATATACAAAGTGATTCAAATGAAGTTTAAGCAAAAGCCTTTCTGGATACACTTTGTAAAACGTTCAAAAAAGGCATTATGGCATATAAAGGGTTAGCACTCAAAACTAATTGGGATTTTTTTTTTTTCCCCCAGCAAATTTGGAAATGAACTGAAGCTGCTCCCTGGTGTGAAAGCTGAATCCAGCAGCCACCTGCAGGATCAGCGACCAGTGCTGCCAGATGCTACAAAGCCTTTGATTTCCAGTAGCGATTTCAGACACATTTAACTCATGTGACATGAACTAACTGGAATAGCATATTCAATCACTTCCCCCCCACACACCTTTAAAAAAAATACAAACTCTGGCTTTTCTGCTTTCTATATATGAAACAGCTGCAGCAGATAGACACATTCAGACTCACAGCTTGGGCCCTGGTTTTCCTAATGACTTCCATGATGGCATCCATGTTGAGGTAGCTTTTGCTGGTGGGAGCTGGGCCAACACAGACAGCTTCATCCGCCATTTTCACGTGAACCTGAAGAGGCAATAGTCTGCGTTAACAGATGCTCCCAGCAAAAATAATTAACATCACCCAGTCACATGCACACAAATCTGATTGTGTCAAAGATCATTTACATACCATAGCCACTCTAAAATACACACTGAAATTACCAACACTGGCATACATACAAGTACTTGCACAGTAAATCTCATTTCATTTAGCTCTGAGCTTTAGTCACTTCCAAAATGTCTTATTGTTTTAATCCATTATTTTGAATTTTATTTAATCAAATCAAGACAAATATAATTTCACCTTCCTATATTGATGATCTATATGTAAATTCAGACTAAAAACTACTTTGTTACTTGTAACTAGGGTAGTTTAATATCTTAATACTTAATAACAAACATTCATGACCAGTTCTAAGCAGGCTCCCCAGGAAGTTGGGGATAATTAGAGTGAATTGAATGAAGGGATGCAATGAGTGTCCCTGCACAGCATCAGGTCAGCACCATGCACAAATTAAAGCCTATGACTAAAGAGTTCAATATCACTACACGTGAACCAGAAAATCTTGAGAATTATTTAAGCAGGCTCACGTTTGATTTTTAATCCATTGTATCCTCATTTATATGCATTTGCCAAATATTTTTTAGCCAAACAAAAAATGGACAAACATCTGCAACATTTTACCAAGAATACTAAAACAGCTAGGTTTGGAGTTAGAAGTCTTCTTACATCTCACAAGAATGCTTATCTTTAAGTTTAAGAAGTTTAATTAGATTGGTCTTTAACATGTTTTCAGAGTTCAGAATACTTTTCT
The DNA here is from genome assembly GCF_051311805.1 of Agelaius phoeniceus. NCBI lineage: Eukaryota > Metazoa > Chordata > Aves > Passeriformes > Icteridae > Agelaius > Agelaius phoeniceus. The sequence continues at coordinate 39,976,922 of NC_135266.1, forward strand.
TTCAAGTAAGATACAGATATAACCATGAAACTAAACAACCAGTTTTTCCTCATTCTGCTTTTTGTAAGCTCCCTTTCAGTATGTATTTAAGAAAGCATGCCATTGTTTAAACTGTGTAAGATTCTTAGCTGTCAGTAAGACTTATTTAGAATGACAATTTGACATTTCCAGTGCTTACCCATTTTTAAAACTATTTGATATCTTCAGCATTTGAAACTGAAAATATATTGTCTAAAATCAGTGCTCTTTTAGAAAAATAGTATTAACATTTGAGAAATACAAAATCCTGAGATGAGTTCAGTTGGCCAAAGCATGGTAAAAATAACACCAAGCTTGTGGTTTTGGTCCCTGTATGGATCATTCACTTAAGAGCTGGACTCCATAATCCTTGTGGGTCCCTTCCAACTCAGCATATTCTGTAATTCTGCACAATATTTTTGGTTTTTATCAGGAAATTTTGTTATTTGTGAAAAGGAATTTTATTTGCAATTAGTTTGAAGGCTGTCAAGTGTGTCAAACGAGTTAGAAGTTACATAGTCTGGATACACTACTGGCTCACTCAGAAGAAACAAGGCCAGAAAAATAAAAAAAAAACATCTACAAACACTGACAGGCAGCAGCAAGACAACATTTTGAACAATACAATGAGAAATAAGTAGCAGGTAAATATAAAAAATGTATAAAAAGGAAGAGAGCCACTTAAGCATTTTCATTTTTTCTTCAGTTTTATTGACCTTTTCTGAGCTTGGGAAATGTTAACCCTACCAACAAGAAGCATATTAACTTGCCACCTAATTCTGTGTTTCTTTCTGGAGGCATCTCTTAAATAGCTTCTGAATTTGCTATATTCTCAAGTATATAACCACATAACCTCCTGGAATCACCACACATTTCAACTATTACTTCAATAACATTTCAACTGTTTTGTTTTATCACTACAGCATTGGTGTCAATTTAAACAGAGCAAAACCAGAAAAAAAAAATCTTAGAGCAGTAGCACAGACAATCATGCAGCAGGTTTTTGTGCTTTCTAGTACACACATCTTAGCAACTAAGTAATCTATTTTGATCAAATGCTATCAAGATTAGTCTGAGTCATCCTTCCTTCAGCACTACGCTGAAGAAACAGCAGCTTTATCTGAATGATCAGTTTATACGCCTAAAGTTATTCTGAATCCCAATGTGGTGTACAGTTCTAAACAAAGTCATTCAAGCTTAAGCTTAATTAAGAATGTATATTTTACAAAACCAAAAGCTTCCTTATAGAAAAGAACTAAAGATTGTTAGCTATTTCTAGGTATCAAGATGAAAACTCCACACCCACCCACTTCCTGCACTAAGACACCAATAGAGTCCCACTAGTACCAAAAGCAGCCAGAGAAGATATTGCAAACCAATTGGTTTTATACATATAAACAGTCTTGTGCACTTTTCCCCAGTATTCCCCCACTCCTTTCTGAAATGTTTTGTTGCTATTCAACTCTCTGGAGTTTCAACTCTTCCTTTCCCACATTACCCTGGTAAATCCATTTCTCCTTGCTCACCTTACTGCAAGTTGTTGGTGCCTTCTCTAGTTCAGTGCCACTTCAGCCTTGAACACACCAGGCAAAGCTCCTAAAAAAAGAGGTCTCCATTCCACCTCCACTAGTTTAAAACCTCCAGATTTTCAGGATCCAGTGACAGCTGGGAGGATTTTCAGGATCCAGACCCATCTAAGGGGCTTCTCATATCTACTTTTGAGTTCATATCTATTTTTATTGTGAGCAAACCAGTACACAAACTGGAAATCTGCTACTTAGTAATTCATAATGACAATTCCCCATTAGCATTTAGATCCCTTTGACATTGCACTGCAGTTCATGAAGAATATCCCAAATATTGTAACACAAATTTATCATAGATTTTTTTGTATAGTACAAATGTAATTACTAGCAAACATAACAAAAGCCATCATTTGAGTCTACCTGACAACTGAAACTTTCAGCCTACTACCAATTACTTCACACAGTAATTCACTAAACCTTTACCTCTAGGAAGATTGCATTATAAGTTAGCTTCTGCAGACAGTACTAAGAATCCAGCAACTCCCCTTCCTCAACCACCACAAATTTCAAATATATTGATTTTCAAATTCAAGGATTGCTTAAGTACTTGACTTAAATCACACAATCCTAGGTATTCAAAACCTGTCCCTAAAAGCTGAAATCTCAGAGGTGTGATTTATCCCTTTTCCGTTTTAGGTCACAAAAAAACCCAATGTCAACAGAAACAAAGAAGCAAGTCCCAGGAGATTCTTGAAAAATGCAATTCCTTCATAAATATCTGAATTGACCCTGCCATCTCAAGCATGAATGGATAACAACAAAGGCTGGAAAACAGTTGAAACTAAGTGCTTAATGGTTTATACTGCAGTTTTTAATCATATTGGGCTACCTGGGCCTCAAGAGAGAAGTCTCAAGCAGCTACCAAGGACTTGCTGTGTTAGAGAATACAAATGACTGGAAATCATGGAAAGACTGTGTGCAAAAACCATTAAATTTCTGTAAAAGTTTTTTACTTTAGGTACTCTAGTTCATAAAGGCTGATTATATTCCAAAAACAACAAAACCAAAACCTACTGAATCTTCATTTTATAGAACCTCAATCTAATTAAAGAACTAAGACTAAATACAGTCACTTTTGGAAATCCAAACCAATCAAAACAGCCGACCAGCTCATCACACTCCTGTATCTATGAGAAATAAGCTACTAATAATAAAACTCTGGATTCAACAAGGAGTCCTAGCAGAACAACATTCGAATAAATACTATTAAATGGTGTAACTATTTTTGGATTAAGATACTAAGTCAACTGGAAATAATCTGAAGTACAACAATTATCTTATTACACAACCACAAGCTTATTCTTTCACAAGCAAACAGCACAGAAGTGGCCACAAGGTACAAAACTAGTTTGGGTCCAGGAGCCACCTTCACAGCAAGGCACTTATATCAGCAGATCCTGCCACATCTTTACACAGGAACAGCTTCATGTTTCTTCACCATCTTTCCAGCAAACCAGCAAATAAAGCAAGGAGTCCATTGGGGATGACTTGCCAGCCATTTTCGGCCTGGACTGGTTTCATGCACCACTCCAGGCTGCAGCAGCTCTCAGGGTGCAGAGTGCAGTAAGAGGTGATAACAGTAGCAGCAATTGGGTTTGGAGATCCTTCTACATTTCAATATTTCAGGAGGATTTATAAGTCAGTTCTGGTGCTAGGGCTTGGCATCATACTCCAGAAGACAAATATACCCATAACCCAAAGTTTTGGATGTGAACGCTACAAAAATAGTCAATATTTGCCTTGCAGACAACGCAGTTTAGAAGGACTGCACTGAATCAGAGCCAGTACATACCCAAATTACATAGATTGTGTTAGCTCTCATGTATCCTGGAGAGTGACACATGTTCATTTGACAGTAGCATGCTCTCTTGAATAGCCATACTCTGAATTTATTGAATTATCCTCATAATTAAACCAGTATCTCAAATAATTTGAAGAAATCAAAATTAATAACTTACTACCTAAAATATACACAGGTCTCCTAGAAGCATTCTGTTTGACACAGCAGTATCAAAGTAAACTTCTCCAGGGCCACCCAGCTGCTGCAGAGCACTAGTTGGAATCTACATTATAAACAAATTACATTTAAATACATGTCTCTCCACATTTAAAAATAAAGTTCTCAGTATGAACACAGAATGTATTAAAAATTATTTTAGGGCAAAGAAATAAACCACTTTCAGTGCATATTACAGTCTTTAAAACAATCAAAGACACCAAGAAAATTTAGAGATCTCTAGCATTATAATTATTCAGCAGCTCAAGTTTGTTACCTTCTTATGGAGGAGCTGGTTCATAACAAAAAGTGCTTTTCTCCCCAGTTTGTTTCACAATCATTCTCATTTACTAACTCCAAAAAGTAAAGGCTGACTTTGTCAACAAAGAAAAATATATCTACATGCATTTCCCAATGGAGTGTTTAATATCATCTGCATAGTTTCCACAGATGATTTTATATACCTCAGTTTAAAAATAAGCAGTTTCTGAGGCTTATCATGTGACAGATGTAATTTACTTCAGTGTAAATGTCTAATTAACACATACACACACACACACTCCCCCTTTTCCTCTATCTCTGAGGAGTAAATGTCTGGGATTCCCCAGTGTCCCAGTTTTTCAGAGTAGGTCAGCCTACACATCACCAGGTCTCAACACAAGTTGATATTCACACAGCAGAGACAGTTATACTGAGTTGCAGGCTGCATTTTCCTCCTGATTCTTCTATGCTGTTTCAGAATTTATATTATAGGGAAACTGTTATAGCTGCATATACAGTGCTAATCAAACCTAAGAAGCAATTAAAACAACCTCAGCAAAGAGAACACTTTTGTTTGGTACATTAGATAAGATGGAGCATTGTTCAGACAAAGAAATCTAATCAAACAAGTCATTCTCCTTTTATAGTTCAAATCAATATTACACATTGGAACAACATCCGTTGGTGTAAGTGGATTCACTTAATTGGCCCAAACTGCATAATACCGCTCAGCAAGACAAATCACAATTAGCTCAACCCATAAAGTAGGGCTAATGAATAAATCCTTTGTAAGTTAGCTAAAAAAAACCAACCACCTCAAATCTTGCCAGCACCACTGCCAAAAGAGACAGACAAAACGGAACAAAAAGCCTATGGCATTGAACAGTCTTGAGTTTTAAAAAAAAAAAAAAAATCAAACAGCTGCAAAAAAGGTTCAAATTCACTGCTTTGCCAAAAACACATCTTCCATCTGACCTAAGTGTCTTTAGCAGCTTGACATTAAAATACACACACCGGTAATACAGTAAGTATGAGCATATAGTGTGCAGTATTCATACAGCCTTTAAAGTGCTATCTGCAAAGAAATACTGCCACACCATTACAGCATTTAACCCTAAAACAAAATAATGGAAACATGGCTAAAATGCACAAAAAACAAAACTGTGAAAGACAAATACCATAACTACCCTATATTTCTCACATTTAATTTTACTCAGCATTCCAAAAACCTAAAAAAAAGTTCATGCAAATAAACAGGTCAAACTGCAGAATCAACATAAATAGATTTCTCTGCAAGCCTATTTTAAACTATTTTCATTTGATAGCCCACAAATAGTTAAACAAGGACTCTGTAAAACAATTCTTCAGTGGCATTCAAATGTGTTTTGGTGAAGGGCATCTAGTTACATTCCCCTCCAAGTCTACAAAGACCCTCAAAACAGCCCATCCATTAGCATCTGCAGGATTAGATCCCTGGTTCATGGACACCAGCTGAGAAAAATAAATTCAAAAATATAACATCCTTTCCTTTACTTCCTAGTCTTGCCCTTCAAGTTTGCCAGCTGGTCACAAAATGAAGACAGTAAATAACCACAGTAACCAAGGGCCTCAAAAATCCATTTTTCAACTACAGTTAATGGATCCAGGTTGAACTGAACAATCACTAAAAGACAGGCAATATGAATCAGGCAGAGAAGAAAGCATTTTTAACCAACACCAAGAGAAAGCACATTTCAATACATATCAAGATTTTCATCTGTTTGCATTCTTGCTTATACACGTGAATTTATTTTTGTAACCTTAAAAAAAGAAAAAGTAAATCTCCATTCTCTCTTCCATGGATGAAGCTTGGGAATGTTGTATGCTGCTAAAAAGACACACAATTTTACTTGCATTATAAAGAGGAAAGGACTCACCATTGTATTTATAGGCCTGATCACTCCTACTCTAAAAGCCAGGCCATGCTAAAGCTGTCATAGAGTGATACTCTCAAACTGTGCTCTGCTTGTGGAACAAGCAAGAAAATGCCTTCTGAGTCCTGAAGACATTACAGATAAGACTCTAGAGATGAGTTCCAGAATGGCCTTGGTCCTAAAAACCTTTTCCTATATGCTTATTGTTTGACAGATAGCTTCAGTGAAGCATCTTCTAGAACAAAAGTGAGAAAGAAGGCTTCTCCATCAGAATTTTATTGCAAGTGTTTACTGTGTTGAACCCTTCAACTAGCACAGAAGTTTGCTATTGAAAATTTAGTGGAATTAAATAGTTAATTTGTAAGACAACTTCCAACATGTTTCACTCAACACCAACCAGGAACAGTCCATGTCTTTGGTAGAATAACTGAAAAAGCAGGTCAACAGTCACCTTGCTCACTAATCTACCTTTGGATGAACTGAACAATTAACAGAGGCAGAGCAACCAGGAGGGGAAAACCAGAATGTCCCAAACTTTAACTCCAAGCTACTGCATCAGTAGCAAAACACATTAACAAATCTCGAGGGAGAAGCACTCCCCTTGCCTCCTTCCACGGGTGCTCCCTTGGTGGGAGACCTACCAAGTTCCTCTGCTCAAGTAAAATTGGAGGCAGCACAGTCACTCAACACAACCTTTGCTGATGTCTGGAGTGCAGTGAAGAAAGTCTGCAAGCTTGCAACTGCATTCGTGTCTGCAGATTATTTTTACTTTGGAATATGTTATCTACAGCAAGTCTCCAGGATAAACAGGAGATTTTTAGTTCAGAGCATACACTAACAATTTGGGAGGACACTTGATAAATGTATTTACCAAAGAAAGAAAATTGTTTTTGGAAAGAGAAAGAAAGAGTCTCAATCTGTTGCATGAGTTGAGCAATTCATCATATATATTAGAGCAGTCCACTATGCTCTGTGAGGATGCTCGAGTTTGATCTTTGCAGTGTATGTGATTCTGCACTTTCAGTGTTTTAGAAAAAGAATTAAGTTTTTTGTGATGTTAACAAAATAGTGATGCCCTACAGTGCTTTTAGTAGCCTCCCTGCATTTCAAACGCATCTGCACCCACATGTCAGCCTTTCCCTAATGGAATCTCAGCTTCTAAGCACATTAGCAAAGCAATAGGACAGATCTTTCTCATGCTGTTTCTTTTTCCTGCCTCTCCCAAAAACAAGCTCACCAAGGAATGCATTTCATGCATGCTTCTGAGTTTTGCCTTCTAAAGGGGTTAAGACATGTAGGAGATGGGAAAACTGGTAGTTAAGCAGGTCTAGGAAATAGTATCACATGGTAGGAAGGGCAGTCAACTGCAGAACCTCATATAGTAGAGATTTAGCTCTTGATTAAGCTAGATATACCAGAAGGCACTTGGGATTCAGAAAAAGTATGTTCAATTCGGCCACAGTACAAAGTTACATGTAGTATGCACTGGTAACATGCTCCTATTCAGCATTTTCAGCTCTAATTTGGATAGAGTTCCCCTTTCAGATGGATGAACAGAGCACACGTTCAGATGTCTACACATGGATGGACTGCAGAAGTTACTTCCAGCATTCAAAGATCAGAGATTCCTAAAATCAGTTCTAGTGTTGAGAAAATAGCTCACAACAACAGCAAGGTGATTTCACAGCTACCTGGTATTTCAACTACAGAACAGTATTTAACAGAAAGGTGAAAAGGGAAATGTGGGCATCAACTAAATACAACATAGTCTGGATCAGTAGCTGGAAGATTGATTTTTTTTTTTTTTTAATTGCAAACACAAGATGCAGACAGTGAGTTATGTTCTTCCTGGTGTGGACTAACTTCAGGCCCAAAATGAACCATATATTGAGAGTTACATCACTTTTCACAATAAGCCTCACTTTAGGCATATACAAAATGCCACTCAAAGCTTGATCCCACCCCTAAACGCTCCTCCACACTCAGCTCCAGCAATTACAGCGCTGCTGAGACAGATCAATGAACTGAACAGACACAGTGGAAAAGTAATCTGAGGGGAGGGGAAATTAACCTTCTGTCAGATCAGCAACTTAAACCATCTCCCAGCTGCATGACCATCAGTGAATGAATGAGAGGGGGCAGGAGAGCACTCCTTTCACAAGTAGTGTAGAATTAGAGGAATTTAGACATAATATGAAGCAAGTTCTACAATGTCAAATAATCCAAAGAAAATACCAGAAAAAACAGTTTGTCAGGGAATGCAGAATATCTTAAGGATGACAAAATTCCAGAGCAGGTTTCCTAAAACAGATTTTCCTCATGTCTATGCAATACATATATGCTCAACAGAAAATATATATGCACATGTATGTATATATACATGTACATACACACACCCTTCACCACTTCTAGGTACCCAGTGAGAGGAGTTTTACCACTAAGGCTAAGTACTAAAGCAGCACATAAAAATTAACAAAAATTACATCATAAAATCTCAGCATTACCATCATGACAAGCATAATCTTATACTTTCATGAGGAATTAAATACTTAAAAATGCCTTACAAAATATTTGTATTTAATATTATGCTATTACATGACATTTACAAAAGTAAAGCATTTTTCCTTCAAAATTCTATTAATGTGAATGTTCAGATTTCTTTAAAATGATTCCTTGTTAAGTTCTTAAATAAAATTGCTCATTTTGCAAGAAAATTACTTCTCTGCCAGTGTATGCTAATTATTCATTATAGCACAACTTCAAAGAAGATGGTCCTCTCTATAAAACCCATTGTAAGTTTTCTACCCTCAAAAGTCTTTTTTTGAAAGACAAGAGAGCTTTGGGATTTCAAGATGCAGATGTCAAGATAAAGTCTACAAAAACAGTGCAATGGAGAAAAAGCATCAAGCACTCCTGAAAATGACTGCACAGACAAGCAGGCAGCTCAAGTCTGTAAGGACTGTGTATGGTCTAACAAACAGGCAGGAATAGACAAGGAAATCTGCACTGTCCAAAAACAATTTTTACACAGTTACTACCAATGCTGGACAATGCATTCATGGTTGCAAATGCCAGACTTGATGTAGTCCCATTCTTTTCCAGATCATCTAACAAAAATATTTTCGATGATATTTTTTCTCCTTACAGTCCTCAGAGTTCTGCCATAGCTACAATTCAAATTGTAAAAATTTTAATTTGGTGTGACTCTAGAAAAATCCTTTATTTGCTTGGGGGATTTTAGCATATTGAGTATTTTCCCCAACAATATTTCCATCTCCTAGCTTATTTCCTATGATACACACTTCCCCAACTTAAGTTACTCACAGATAGTGAGCAGAATTTTAGTCTCCATTGCATCCCATTAATCTTAGACAGTATTATTTCAGCATATTATTATATAACAGTATTATATATACATATATATATATATATACATATAACAGTATTATATCAAGCAGATTTAGTCTAAGAATGGAGCACGTCTTGAGGAAATGGGTCTCGATATACAAAAGAACATTCTTTGCAGGACACTACCAAGTTCTCCCCACCCAAGCACAGATTTTGTTCCAATTAACAGAATGACAGTAAAGTGCTCCCCCACCACCTAGTTCCCACCCTTCTATGATAATCTATCACTTCTGGGATTCTCTTTCTTGCAGCAAGAACTTCAGAAGTGCTAAGACAAAAGCTCCAGATCTTCATCTTTGAAGAGTAAAAACTAGACAAAATGAGGAGTACCACTATTGGAACAGCCTATTTATAGTATCATAAATACATGTGGCCTATACATACAAATTCTATTAATACATATTTAGATCTTCAACACAGCACACTTGGTCAATGCTAAATACATTTATTTTATATGGTTAAAGAGATAATTACATGCCATACAGGCAACACCTGCACAACACCAAAGGAAAGAAAACTTATTTCTGCAAACTGACAACTATTTCCATTTAAGAGGTACAAGATTTTGCACTCCTCACAACATATAGATAATATTCACAGGTTTAGTAAATTAACCCAACCTTATGCATAGTTTTATAAGCCATTGGAGTAAATATCTATATAAACAAATTCCTATTTCAAAAAAGCCTGGAATTTAAAAAAATAATCTTTCCAGGTTGCATGGAATCTATAGCACAGCAACACACACTCTTACAGAATAGTTCCTTCTAAATCCTCTTTCCTGTTAGCATTTAGGTTTGGGTATTTTCCCCCTCCAACCTGCTAAATAAAGTCATATTTCCTGCTGACAGCAAATGATTGGTTTACCTTGAACTCCAGGGGGTTTAACTATCCATCCTTTAAGAAGCTTTGACAGTTTAACCTGCTGAGCTCACAGCACCCAAGGGAGGGTCTTACTTGCAGTTTTACTTCTGCTGCTGCTGACCACTAATACTGACTCCGCAGATAATGGATTTCAATAACAACCTCCTACAGGTTAACACTTTGGGTAGTAGCCATGATACCGCTTTAATTAAGCTAATACATGAAGGTTACAGTTTGGTAGAAAGTTGTATTAAATTTGGCAGTGCTTACAATAGCAGGAAAAATGCACATGTTCACCTGTCCAGTAGCTCTGGGATAAATTTGCCTACCGATATAATTCAGTTGGTTTAACTTTTTCTAAGATGGACTCAATTTATTAATTCCATTTCCCCTAAACATGAATTTTTTCAGCAGAACTGATAACTTCATGACAGATAGGAAATGGATGCCTATAACCATGCTGAGCACATAATGTGTCTACCTTGCATACAAATAGTCCATGCATTGCAGTTGAAGTGTACTGTGTTTGGTTTCTTTACTTTATAAGATTTGGAGCATCCTGGTAATGGAATATAGTAGCGTTTCTATTTACTTGAAGCTAAGTTGCTAACAATAAATTTTATATTTTAGCAAGCTATTAATTATGTAAAAGCTTCAATATGTTAAAGACATCTAGTTGAAAGTGGGAAATAATTCATATTTACTGAAAACAAGCATTTGCCAAAATACAAAAGCTTGCAGATTGGAGTGTTTAAATACATTTTGCAGGCCAAGCACTCACTCTTTTTCAACACAGCACTTAAAAGCACACATTCACTTCAAAAATAGAGAGAGGAAAGAGGTTCTTGGTTTAAAAATTTGGTATTAACTTTACCTGCAAAAACATCCATTTGTTGGATTTTATTTTTTGTTAAAGTACACAATCTGACAGACACTGTACAGAGTAATAATGAAGCAGCATGGGAGCCATTTAATATATTTCTTGATTAACTCATTGCCTGTCCAGTTCTCATTCAGACATGTGCTCACATGTCATAATCGTCATAACTCCCATCATCCCTCCAGTTAACACACAAGCTCCTTGATTAGTGCACAACTCCCAGACGAGCCATTGCTAATGCTAAATAATTCCCTCCAGCCTCCTGCCACTATACCACAGGCTCTCCAATTAAATATAATGTCTCTGATGAGCCATATTAATACAGACAAATTCCTGCCAGAGATTCTAGCCCACTCACTTCCAAAGAAGCAACTGAAATAAAAAAAAAAGCTGTGTACATAACAATTAGCCAAAAGAATAATTTTGCCATGAGGCTTTAACTACAAAACTTTGTTGTCATAAGTATGTTATTCTTGGAAGTGTCTGGGAAATTGGCATGTATTAATACAAGTTTACTGATAAATGGCAATGAGCAAATTACCATTTTAATAATTGAAAAGCAAGCATGTAAAATAGATAGCTTTTCAATCAGTTAATTACAATTAGCAATATCTAATCACAGGTGATAAAATTAACTCAGATCACTTGCTGCTGGTATAGCAATTATATTCAGCCAGTCTTGTGCATTAAGCATTATTTGCCACATTGGCATAGCTGTACACACCTACACAAAGTTTTTTCAGGTTATAAAATTATTTCACTAATTACACATCCATAAAGTTTTTAGAGCTTGTACCAAGAAACTACCATGCCTGTTAAAAGCCTGTTGCAGTAGCACTAATTATGTAGTGAAGTCCACATTTTTAAAGATATTTACAGATGCACCAAGCAACAGTAAAATATTTTAATAATATAACAGATCCAGTCATGGGTCAAATAAAAAAGAGCCAAATGATACTAAATCTCCCCAGTTTAAAACGGGTGGGGTCACTGAAAAATCTAACCTTTTCAGTGTACACTGAAATTCCTTAACATTTAATTCAAAATTGCTGCCATTAGCTGGAAATTGACTATTTAGATTTTATGAAAATCATAAGGAGTTCCCAGTCCTTACAGGAAAGAGTCTAATGTCCTTAACCCTAGTGCTGACCCTCTCACTAGAAGAGCTATCAACAAAGGACATGTAAATAGACTGTTGCAGAAGTATCCTTTAGTAGTTTAAAAATACTGCTTGCAACTGCACAAATTGTAAGATATTCAAATAACCCCCATGAAATTTTGATAAGCTCTTCCCCAAGGTCCTTGCACCTTCATCCTTACACTAATGCACTTCATCTTCATTTACCTGATCATTAGTTTCCAGTTTGTTCAGCTGGAAACCAACACACACTAATTACTTTGACATCACAAAGTCCTATCTGTCTTCACCACCTCCCCAGACAGCAGGGAGAAATTATCAAGGGTAGGCATGATAATATCCTGATAAATGATGATTCACATCACCTCACTGTCAATCATCCAGAAGTGCTCACGCAAGATACCACTCAATCTCATTACTGAATCCTAGGGCTAAGAGTACAATACACACCAGGAGTCATATTTCAAACAGCAGGCCACCTGGATAAGATGCAGCTCTTGGAGATTTTCGTGAATTTTGTTGGCTTTTTGTTTTAACACGGTAAATGTCAAATATTCATCTATTTTACCATGTGTATATAGGCTGGCAGAAAAGGACATGCTGAAAGCAAGGCAATTCATCTCAAGGGTTCAAGTGATAAAAAAATCTAGGTTCTTCAAAGGGGAGAAGGACAGGTAAATTTCCTTAATTTAAGAAGAAAATTAACCAACCTAAAGTTTCAAAGTTCAGTTTCACAATTTAAGCATCCTTCCTGCTGAAACAATATAAATGTATTCAGAGGTCTGAAAGAAGAAATGCTGGCTTTGAAACTCATTGACATGTGCAAAGTTCACTTTCTGTGATGAAAAGCAGATACAAGTTAATGTTCTTGATTCAATAAATATCTGATGAGGGTGGGTGGGCTGATCAGTCAAGAAGCAAAATAAGAACTTAGTACTAGCTGTTTGCTCAGAAAATATTACTTCTTTCCCTATTTCCAAAATAGTATCATCCCTCCATCTCTCTCAGCCCAATTACATATATAACTAAAACAACCTCTAATGCTAAAGCCCAGGGCTTACTATCCAGCACAGAATCTAAAAGTTGTTTTAGAGAGGGAACTACAAACACCACCATCTTCTAGGTCTGTAATACACTCTATTGTCTTGCCCAAGATCATCACGCACCATCACTAAACTTGCACAACGGCTGATCATATTCTTCAATTTATAGTGCATCACATGCAACAGATGAAGGAGAAAAGAAGAAAACAATACTGAAAGAATATGGGGGAAAGTGTGAGGAAATTCCACAACAATGTCTGCTTGTGCTAGGTATTGTCAGGGAGGAAAAAAAACCAGCCAAAACTAAGGACCAAAAATTGAGGAAAAAAAACAAAGCGCAGACAAGTAGAAGAACAAAGCAAGTACAAAGACACATTCTGAAGGCACTTTAAACACTCAGTAGAAGCCAGAGCAGCAGGGCGCTCTCTTGCAGGTGTGGAGGGTACTGCTGCTACAGGCACACTGGTTCTGCATCCAGAGACTGCCTGCCCACACCACGGTGCCTGAACTTGGCAGGAACCCTCACACACTTCCTTGCACCTCCGCTGCCCCAGACTGTTTGAAATACGATCACAGGCTCACAATGAAACCCTTGTCCCATTTCAAAGTACTCTCCCCCCTCTGGGGCTACACAGGACAGGCAGCAACTTACAGGCTCCTGTTCAGATAATGTTAACATAACATTTTTCAAGGAGAAACTCCGAGGTTTCCCCTCCAAATGTTCTAAGTGTTCTAAAATATATGTAAATGCAAATACAACAGAAAAGCAAAGCTCCATAAAAACCCTGAATGAAGTCATTTAGGTATGGATGCACATACCTGAGACATACAGTATTCAGAGTCTACTTTTGAAAGCAAGCATGGATCACTACCAAAGTTGAAAACCCAAGAGCTCCTCACAAGCTTCCTATCAAAATACTCTCCCTATAAAAAGGGAGCTTCCAGTCCACATATGCACCGACATTTCCCACTCTCAAATCTATGACCCACATCCCCCACCTCTTCAGCTTATCAAACCTACCTTACCAACCCTACCAATCATGCTATAAGTACAACAGATTTTACAGCAACTTGTCCAAGAAACATTAACCACCACATGCTTGGACAATGGAATTCAAAGCATTTTCCCCTAAAGAACTAGAGAGCCTGAAAATAAAATATAACCTCTTCAGTCTAGCACATGGAGCAGGGCAAAATTATGAGCAAAAACAGTATCTTTTTCCACTGAATGCAACTATTTTCTTCCTATCTTTAGAGAAGGGCTGCAAACAGTAACAAAATTGAAAGTATCATTCCAGACAAGCTTAGAAGTGAAAAAAAAAAAATTAGAAGTGTCATTATATTATGAAATTCATACAAAAATGTGTTGAATTTTCATCTTAACATAAAAGCAAAGAGCCACCTTCATCCCAGACTTTCCACAGCCCTGGTTTCTTAAAGAACACATGATCCATTTGTGCTGTGAGAAGGCGACTGTTGGTTTAACTGCTTGAAGGCATACAACAGAAATTTCTTCTGCAGAAAGAATACTGGTGCAGAGAATACACAAGCATGCATGCCTGCAAAGTGAACTTACCAAAGTTAATTTGTTAAGCTATACTCACAGAAATCTGAGGGCAGGAAATTGAAATAAAAATCCTAAGCTTTAGTTCAGCTGATGGGCATCTTTATGTTAGAGCTTTACCAAAAAAAAGAAAACTTAACACAGCAGTGTCACTTTTTGAATCTCAGCACCCTAATTAAAAAAATTAGCTTTCAGAACTAATTGACAGAAAACACCCATTATAGGTTTTGTTAGTTAAACTGGAAAATTCTCTGCACAAAAAAAAAACTGGCACAGAAGCAAACTTTATTATCAGATTAATACTGAGTTAGACACATTAAGACATTAAAAAACCCTACACCTTTCTCTTAAGTTCTTGAAGTTAATTTGCAGCCAGGCTACAGTACTTCCTCTAAAGGAAGAAAGAAAAGAGTAAATGGGAAACTGCTGTCAACAAGTGTCAGCACTGCAGAGTTCACAGTCTAAGTTTATCTGCCAATTTTGAGCTCCATAGATACTAAACAAGAAGCACATGACAAAACTTCAGGCTCAGTTGGATCCATATCCAAGAATGATATTAACAACTCCTCAAAATATTTAACAAATAGAAATCAAATACAAATTACACTTTAACTATCACAAGAAAAACAAAAATTACATTTGCTATTCAAATTCAGGTTATTATCAAAAAACCCTATCAATCATACATCTAAAATCTCTCCTACATTAGTCATAATTTTGTATGTACAGAGAACAGTAATCTATTTAAAGTACCTAGAGACCCTCTACATACTCTTATCAAATAAAAGCTATCATCTAAAAAAATAGAACATGAAAATTACAAAATCCAATAGCAAAATCCTTACTAGCACTAGTCTTGCAAAAATAAAGCTTTGAATTCATTATTTAATTACTTCATAGAGAATCACCAATTCCTGAATTTATCAAGTATTACTGCTAACACAAAAAATGGCTTCTCAAAGTACAAGAGATGTAACAGTGGTTTCCACAGTTCTCCAAAATTTTGCTATGCTTAACAAGGTAAACAACACAAGCAAACACAAATAGTTAAGTTTAGTCTACCTAAAATTTAAGAGCAAGCAAAGCAGGATCTGGCTGAAAGCATAAGAAAAAAACAAAAGAACAGCAATGGGTTTTCAAATGCCCACAGCCATTCACTGTGGCAGGCAGTGAGGCTGCCCGAGCTCGACCATTCTACATTTGACTCTTTTACAAAAGGAAAGGTTTGCAAAACCCAGGCTCTGATTTTATCAGGCAGTAGCACTCAAAGGCAGCCCCCCAACCACAGTCCCTTCCCTCCCCCATGCCCAGGGTTTGAAGCTGCTAAATGCACACAAGCAAGCAGTACTAAGTCATCCACACCCAAAGGCACTGGGGATCCTTTCTCACAGCACAAGTGAGTGACCTGGAGTGCCAGCAGGCAGGCAAGCCGGGCAGGCTTCCAGCACCAAGCCTTCACTGCAGCACACTGCACACCTGCCAAAGCCCTAATGCTACACAAGTGGCACAGTACCTACAACTTGTAATCACAGCTTCTTTATTTTTGCTGCCTGCTCTCTGCCCAGGCTTTTTTTAATTTTTTTTTTTTCCTGTGTTAGTCCTCAACATATTTCAAGTAGGGTTTCTCACCTCCACAGAGCACAAACATTGGTCAGTCAATACAACTACCTTTGTTATATTCAGACAAGGCCTTTAAGGGAAAAAAATCTGAATCTGGTCAGCAAATCAATTTTTCTTGAGTTCAGGAGCGTTTCTAGGGGACTGACAGCTCCAATCCTTAAACCAGCAGCATCATCCAGTTCAAGTTAAGCACGATAGCTGTGCATGTTGGAAAGAAACCATCCCCCAAAAGTTGAACTGAAGAGCTTCTAAACAGCTAAAGCACCTTATACAAAATTGGAAAACATTAACTACAAGATCAACAAAATTATAAATGAAAGTTTGTCATAAACATGAGCTATAATTAAACTTCCCTGGACATTATTCCTGAAATTTGACACTCGACTTTTAATAAAATTAACATACAAGTGGAGGTTTATATGTGCTTTTATTATTAGCTTTTTAGACCTTCTCAGAATCACATCAGTATTTTGGTAGTTTTATTATGCCAATGAAAATCTTCACTGAAACAGGTTTCCCCAAAGCTAAACCTGATAGTTCTGCTACGAGTGACAAGCAATTTTAAAAAACATCCTCCAAGTAAAAAAAATAAATAACCAAATAAGTACCATAGGTCATACTTCCATAACAAGCTTTTAAATTACCTGTGAAAAAGCTTCCTTTTCTCATCAAGTACGATGCAATAAATGGTCAAATAGATAGCATCTTTCTTTCACATTGCATAACCAAGGACTATTGATTAATCATGTATTTGCCCATTTGTCAACATAATAGAAAAAAGTTTAGTCTGTTCTGCTTTGCAAGTTCTTCTCCCACCATGTGAGCTTTTTAAAAAAACAGTGAACAAAACTGAACAACAATTACAGCAGGATGTGCAAGAGACAGGACCTCTCAGAGCTGATCCATTTTTTCAATCACACAGTAGTTTACCTAAGTTGACTACCTCACAAATTCAGCTTCTACACAAAAACTTCCTCCCATCCCTTCACATCCTTCAGTATACAGTCAACACCACCAGAGCTTTGGTTTCCTTAATTAAGCCCCTGCATCTCCCTGCCTTCATCCTTTATCTGTTCTATACATTTGAACTCTGCCCAAGTTCCTCTGCTTGGAGAAAACTACATTGAGTATAAAAAACTCTCCTGAGCGACTTTGACTTCAAAACAGCCTTTCATGACACCCTGGCAAGCAAATCCTTGGCTTGGGAAAAAAATAATTGCACTTCCAAAGTCCATGGTTGCAATTCTGCTGTTTGTCTGTCTTACTCCTCCTGGAAACTTAAACCTCACTATTTCACAGTAGTCCCAGGCTTCACATCCCTGATTACCTCTTCCCTCTTTGTAAGAGGTCCAGCACAGCACCTCCTCTAGTTAACTCAATCACTTGTGTCAAGAAATCATTCTCCCCACATTCACAAAGACTCCTCAGTTGTTTTCACTGTCCCACATATGTACTAGTGACTTGAAATGATGACATTTCCTCCAGTTTTCCAGAGCTGACTTTATCTGCTTCTTATTCATGATCAGGTCTACAGCATCCAACACCACCTGGCCTATGACAGGAATCACAGCCTCCCCTGAAGTTCTCTATCCTCCACTTACTCAAGCAAATTTGTCTCACACAAATCTGTTGGCTCTGCAGCTTCTCTGCAAAGAGCCTGTCAGTCTGTTTGTCCTTCCTGATCCTGCAAGTCAGCTCATCTCCCTGCAGCTCCTTCCCCTACATCTCAGTGCCTGAACCAGAGCACAGCTCACATTTATAAGGGCCCCTAGCTCCTTACTCTCACTCTCAGAAAGAAGCACCAGGCAATTGCTACAGCCCAAGTCATGAAAGACCACAGCCCTACTCCTTCCACAAACTTTTTAGTATCAACTTATGGCTGCTGGAGAGATTTATGATTAACACATGTTCAGTTACTCAATGCTTCTCATCTACTCTTAAAACATGGCACAATAAGGAATTAATGAGGGCAGGGGAAACTTTTGCTGGAAGTATCATAAGATACTAAACACCAATATTTGACTAATGTTACTTTCAAAGCATCCTTTAGAAATATAGTGTTGATACCATCCAAGAACAGACAAATATCTATTTTTTATAAGTTTTAAGAAAGAAATTGACTTATACAAACAAGCACTAACCTCCCCTGGCTTTTGCTAAATGCATAAAATACCAGTTTGATGCAGGCCCCCACCTAAGCAAAATTACAAGAGATCAACCTAGGAGATACACTTCCTGGACAGGGATGCTCCTTTGCCACAAAAAGCAGACAAGGGATGTGCTGTCACAAATTTGTCAACAGCTAAAACCACATTAAAAACAATTTCACTTTCAGAACTGTCAGCAGCTGTTTTACAAGGCTAGTAACATTACAGGTCAACAGGTGAGCCAACATTAAACACCAGCTACATAGGAACTCTGAGAATTCATGCAATGTTATATATCCAATTAAAATCCAGGAATAAAACTTGAAGCACTGCCCAATTAGCACAGCAAGACAGAGGCAGAATGCAGGATCTAAACAGAATACATGCATTTCTATAAATCCAAGTCACCACTCAGTACACCTATTAGTTTGCACCAACTAGTCAAACACTGATTACCATTCTTCCTGTGTAATAAACAAGATACATGAAGGGTTTGGGGAGGTTGGTTAGTTTCAAACAGCTATCAAAGGATGTTAGTTGCTGCCTACAGACTATTCAGCAGTAATAAGTAAAACAGTATTTCATACTTATCCTTTATATAGTGTTTCCTTGATGAAAGCAACCAAGTGACAGATGCTTTTTGTGAAAAGGTAAAAGAATAGAACCCAAAACCACAACACCCACAAAGGACATATGCACCTACTCCTTATACCTAACAAATTGTGTCTTCATTTCCTGTCTCCCATCTTGAGTTTTTCAATCTTTCAGACACCTCATAAGCAATTCAGTTTCTTGTTTAACACCCCTCCCTAGAAAAATGGTACCAAGACCTCATCTGTGGAATCCCAGACTCCACACCTGCCTTGAGTGATACAGCTAAGAACCAAGGAAAGTTTCTGGTTTTAAATACAATGCTTCTTACTAGGAAGAAGCATCTGTTAAGATGGCTCTGCTCACCAATCCAGCTCTTCACATTGTGTAAACCTGCATCTCTGATACATATTTTCTCCCCTGCTCTCTTTTCCTCACATCCTCCACTATTAGGATGTGTGATGGCATTAACTCAAGACACTAAATCTACACTGCCTCTCAAAAGGTTAATCAGGTATTCATTCTCCTTGTCCCCAGCCATGTGTCCTGATGCCATCAGCTCTAGCATTCATTAACCTATGCAAAGAGCCACATCAGCTTGCTGATCCACATTTCTTTCTTTTCTTTCCCCCACTGTTCTCATACAGATAAGCAGCCTGGATCCATTTAACAAAAGGCTGCACTCTAGTAGGTACACAAAAGATAGGAAGGAAGAGGACTACACTTAGTAGACAGCAGTCTTACATCAATTGTAGAAGTAATTTTCTAAGTATTTGTGAACGTTATTCATAGAAAATCTGCCTTAGGTCTCTCTCTGTCTAGAGCTCATCCAAGTGCTAAAAAGAAATCCAGCCTAGGGCCTGTTCACCAGTATATACACCCACACAGATAAGAAACCATAGATAGTATTACCAAATAGTATTGTTCCTTAATAGTGCCTGAAAACAGATCATCCTTGAATAACCACAACTGATAACAAATACCACAGCTGGCAATGAACCACAGGAGCAATGAATCTGCACAACGAAGCAGCTGCTCCTGAGGACATGGGTGAAGGATGAAGTCAGGACAAAGACAGGACACTCAAAGCCTCATAAGAGGAATCCAAGGGACCTTATGTTCTGTATCCAGGGAAGCGAGGCAGCAGGAAACCATGCTGCTGCAGCTCCTCTCTTACAGAGGAAGATGGTAAAACTATCTTTTTTTTATCACATTGACAATGTTCAGTTGCATTAAAATTACTACATACAGCACTTTCCATCATCTCTGGAAAAGTCTAGAGATGAGCACAAAGCAAACAGGCTATAATAGATGTACATCAACTTGGTTTCTTGGGGAAACCCAATGTAATAAGGACAGAAAGTTTGAGCCAGAATTATAGCAGCAGGAGACATTGATCCAGAACTGCTGATGGCAGTGCCCTCAGCACATACCTGTGGCTTCAGAGGAAGGAACTGCCTGCTCTCTGCCACTGCTGCTCAAGAGAGACAAATCTAGAACAGGTGAAGCCTAATAACTTCAGCTCTACTCAGCCTAAAGCTTAAGACCTGATCACAAAGATGCCTGTACATCTCTCCAAACCCCATAGCTCTGGGCAGAGCATCAGAGCCCTGCAGACAGCCAAAGCAATAAAAGTCACTTTACTGACCTACCGCAACTCAGCTGGTTTCTATAAATGGCTACAGCATCTGTCACACATTTCAATGAAATATTTTAATATAAAAAGGTCATAGAAAAAAGTTTTAACTAACTTGATCAAGGTGTCTGGTGTGTTCAGAGCACAGAAACAACCAAGCACAAGATCAGAGAAGTGCTAGAGCACCAGGAGGGCAGTCCCAAGCAAGCAATTAGAATGACTTCAGTACACATCAGTATTTAAGTTCAAATCAGGACTGGGTTTTTTTTAAAGTAAATCTCACAGTCACCCCCACTCAAAACACATTTGTCTCTAACACACAGCTGTCTCAAAGCACATGAACCAGATACCTGCTGGGCACAGCAAACCACCACAAGCAGACACCAAACCCTCAGCACCAGACTAGAGCCAAGCACACAGAGATACTGAAAGGCAGAAAGGAATAACACCATGTCCTCAGCATGAACCATTTCACTCCACAGATCCACTACCTACTGATGTAGTCACAGAACCACCACCTGACTCTCCACAGCACTGAGGACCTGCACCTTTAAGCTGCAATTAACTTTGCTGACTGGGCTCCCACATTTTCCTCTCCCAATAGTAGTCCAGTACTTCCAATAACAGCCACTTTCCCTGAATGAGCTTTGTGACAGATTATTTTTAATCCATGCATTGATTCTGCAAATAAATCAGCTTGGTAATTAAATAATTATCCCCACAAAAGTAAAAAGATCTGGTATCAATTCCTTCTTTACAACACATACTTTCCACCTGCAAGGCAGTGTCCCCAACTGGGCTGCAGTGTGATGCTTAAAGCATCCTATTGTACATCCTTCCACTGCTTCTTAGTGGGTAGAGGTCCAACAAGAATCCAACAAAATTGACATTCAGCTTAACCATCAAACCATGCAATAGGAGTCTGACTCATTTCAGAGGTCATATATGCATTTCACATCATCCTATCACTAATTAAAATACACTAAAAGGCTGAAACTTTAGGATTCTAGAGCTCTGATGAGCAGATTAAGCTTGCATTTTTCACTATAGCCAATGAAAAGTTAATTACTTCCTCCAGCAACCCACTCAGTTTCACAGCAATGAAACTTTTTTAAAAAGGCAAATTACTGGCAAGTAAGCTACAATTCTGACCAAAAGCACATTCCCTTCTACAGAGGTCTTTCCCTTCATGGGAATATCACCACCTGCATTTCTCATGCTTTACAAACTGTCCAGGAGTTCACTCAATAAAGCATGGGGACAGGATAGTAACATCATCTCCATCCCCCCTCGTGAAGAAATGAACAACATGCTGTCTTGCTTTTGAAACAAAAGGCAAATACACTGAAGGAAGAGCAGAACAGCAACTGGTCTGGCCCACTCCTGTTCTGCACATTTTGCAAACACTACCACTTCAGAAGAGTTAATTTCTCCAGACAGTACAGGGAGGCAGAGTCCACTCTATACACTCTGGACAACAGCCCAAGAATAATGTATTTCAAAAAGGCATTAAAATATTAGTTTCATTTTTGTATAGGCACTCAAAACAGATGTCTCCAAGTTTTCTGAGTATAAATCCCTGAAATGCCATTGGGAGACAATGAACTATCAAAATTACTGAATTTCTAGTTTTGTAGCAGATGATGGAAGAAAGCTTTGCACATTTTAAAAGACAAAACAGCAAAAAAAAAAAGTAAATGAGAGTTTGGACAAATGTTAAAACCCCTAAGTTAGTTACAAGTAAATAAAACTCCTCAGTTTTAGATAAACTTTCACTTTTCAAACTAACTAAATTTTTTATGTTAAAACTTAAATGCCAAATTGCCCTCCAATACTTATTTTTGCCAGCTGGATTTCTTAAGTACAAAATAAACTGACAGCATCCCATTAAGCTATAGAGAAGTCTTCAGCAAAATTCTCAGTTTATATTGTTGCAGAAAAAAACCTCATCTTACTCAAATTCATTCAGCTCAATAAAGACATGATATAGAAACTTATAACCTTTATCAACTTTGCAGTTTCCCTAAACCAGATTTTTCCCCAATGTCCTTCTGAAATACAGTCTCAGACTCCTAGCTTAAAAAAATGTTAGAAAAGGAATATAGAACTTCCATTTCTAGTTAATTTATTTTTTCCATTTTCTGTCACCCAAATTACTACACTTTCTGGAGAACAGCTCAATTCTGTGCAATTACTTTTACATCAATAAAGGCATTTGCATTATTTTTCATTTTATATTATGTGGCAGAACAAGATTTAAAACAGGCAGTTTAATACAACACCTGAAGTCTTAAGTGACTGATAGGAAAAACCTTATATGAAAGAAGTACAACTCACTCCTCACTACTCTGTTAAGTTTTAGTAGTTTACATTACTTTCCCATGGGATTTTTTCAGTCATTTATAGTTCATTGCTTCATATGGCTATAGAATCCCTGCTGTGTTAAAAAATGCCAAGTAAAATTATATCTCATTCACTGCTTTATGCTATACCTTCTTTTGTTCAGATCCAATTAGTGAAAGCTTGTTCTTCATTTATCATACTTTTAGCTGATTATGTTAGGCACTACAATAGTTCTCTAGCTTTCCTTGACAATGTTTGCACCATCAGTGTTACATTTATGGTTGAGGAGGCTCTTTCATCTTAACCCTCTATTCCAATCAGTTCAGGGGGAAAAGTACATATGATTACTCTTGTTCAGACTTCTTTGCTTGTTTTCTCATATCAAAAATAATTCCACCAGATGTTTTAATTTAAAAAAAATCTGAATTTTACTGGTCCTTCCCCACTTTACCTATTCAAGTGTAAAGAATCAGTGTTTTGAAAGCTGAACACTGAAGTTAAAAAAACCAAGAAAACTTAGCATTTTGAACAGTATACAACTTTTTTCTCTGCTTTCGCCAAAATAACAGATGCAATCAAAGAGTATTAGCCACTATTTTCAAGAACCTGAAAGCATCCATTATGATCTATTTTATTCAGTACCACATAAGCAACTGTAATGCTCTATGGGGGTCTCAGCAGCCATTTTGTCATGCTGTTTTTCCCACCACTTCACACATCCTCCCACCTCCACAAAACTAAACGCAATTCAATCCCATTTAATACCATTTCCGGCTATCTGTAAATTTGCATTAATACAGGAGCATCCAAAAGTCTCAGAAGTCACCTATCTCCTTTTAAGTTTTGTTAACATTCTCTTCCCTATCACCATGACAATACTCACCTATAAAAATCTTTCAGATCTTTGGTAATTATAAAAATTAATAGCACAAAACAGTATATTTTGTTTTTTGTATTCTCCCTCTTCAGGTAAGCTTTATTTGGTTCTCAGCAGGTTGTTCCATTTTTGCCACATTCCCAGTTTATAACAAGTCCTCTCTGCTGCTTCCTCCTCATAACAGCAAAGTTTAAAATTCCTTGAGATGAAAATTCCTTTATGCTCTTCTAGTCTAGTTACTACTTTTATCTATTAATGGTAAATATCTCCAGATTGATATTGCTCTAACAGCATACTCAAGACATTTGCCATGGTGCTCCACAGAAACTAAGTGTGAAAAACAAGAAAAAGCTGTTTCATGGAAAGCTTATATGCACTTTGTTTATTCCCACCACCTCTATTCAGCACTGTAAATTCCACAAGGATTTCAGTAATCTGAAAATTTAAAAGAAGTCAAATATTCAACCAAAAGAAATCTAAAATAGAGCTCTAGGTTAATATAACTGTCAAGTCTTGTAGTACTTTTATTCAAAGAGCATTATTTTAAGATTGTGTATACAATTCCTATACAAACATTAGTGAAAATGCCTGCTTGAATCATTGAATGCATATCACTAGATAAGAAATAAATTAGAAGCTATCACTGAAAAGCCTGAATTGTTAAATACCTTGTGATACCTGTTTTATTTCTCACCTTAAGTATTTAGTGAGCATGCTGAAGGAACTTTGCTTCTGTTCAATTTCTTTGTGTTTTCAAACAGTATGACAAAACCAGAGTCATAACAGACCAACTGGACTGCCCTCCTTTTATGTTGGTTATATTGGTTACAATTAATTCATATTAAGTATCAGGCTACCTGTTTCTCAGTGAGTAGCTATACAGATGACAAGGAATGTAATAAGGGGCTTTAACTACATCTCAAAGGTTACCCCAAGTTCTAAGCATAAAGTTTATCTATTGTAGCTAGTGCTACTTCTAAACATGTTAATAAAAATTTATTTTTGTAAGATAGCCCTACCTACTTTGGTTACTTAAAACCCAGTCCCACTATTTACAGAAAAGACAAACACTGTTGGGATGGGCACCCAGTTCAACTGCACATCTTTACAGCTATTTCTGTCTTTGGTTCAGTGACCATCATCATCATCAGGGTAGCTGCCTATCATACTCATTACTTTTGCAATACAAGTCATGAAGGAGTGAGATATCCTGTCAGCACAAAATCAAGAGAATACTAACAACTCTCTTGCAGCATCCCATCACTAAGCAAACACGTTTTTCCTAGCTCCATGAGGACAGAGATTCCTTTGGCAGGTTGCATCAGCTCCTGAGCATGACTTCAAAACATTTGACATTTTGCTATGACTGGTACAGCCAAGAAGGATGTTGTTGATGAAACATTGGACAGAATTATGAACAACTGTTGTTGGTGACTTTACTGTAAGTCACAGAGTAAAAGAATTTGGCCTGTGGACTCATCTGTCAAGGTCATCCAAAATGGCAATCACACACATCACTGCAATGGGCCAGGTCATTCCCATAATGAAAAACTAGAAGTACCCAAGTCATTAAAACAGACAACATCAAGTAAACTCTTTTCCAGTGCAAGCACACAAGGCAATGACTGAAGGATCTACAGTAGACATAAATAACATGGATAATTAGACCCAAAAAACTAGCTTAGAATAGTTTTTCAAGTAGCCTTCCTCTCATTTTCCTTTAAATACCTGGAGCTTCTTCAATGCACACAGCTAATGCTTAACCTCATACAGATAGTTTGGTGAGTCTTTAGGTAAGGCTCCAGAGAGCTAAGCAGACACTACATCACCCTTACAGCATTTGTTAGAGCCTCGTCTCTTGTCCATAAACTCAAAATGGCAGCATCCCCTCTAACACACTAAATGTTATCTTGATGAACTACCATGAGTATATTAATGCATTTCTGACATACCAGCTTGGATTTCCTTTCTCTTGGGAACTATTACTAATTAAAGACCCTATTTGTATTTTAAAGCTAATACAGCACTGTAGCTCAAAGCAGCATAGACATATTTTCAATTTCCTTTTTGTAAATGCACTATTTGTACACCCTTCCCTCTAAAGTCATGAGTTGTACTTTTTCATGCCATTCTTACTCTCTTATTATGTTCTTCAATCTTGGTTTTCACTTACTGCTTTCAGATCTTGTCACCATTGCATTGTGACAAGAACTGGAAACTTGCATTTCCAGTTCATAGCAGAATCCACACAATCAACAGACACACTGGAGAGAAGATCAATTCATTTTCTCAAGTCTATTATGGACTGGTGAAAGAACATGTGGGTCTTCTTTAAACAGCTTTTTAAGTCTATTTTCAGGATGAATTCATGCCAGTGAAAAGGCTATGCAGTGCTGCTAAACAGTGAATCCATTTATCTTTACAGCAGATGCTCTATACATAAGATGGAATTCAAGTACCCATCAGCATGCTTCAGTTTTACTAGAGGAATCATAGATCATACAGAGTAGTTTGTATTCATATTCACATAACCCTTCACTTCCAAAAGAATTAGAATTTATCATGATGTCTGACATCCACCCATTAAGAATTCATTTCACAGCCCATTGAGCACCCACAAGCTACTACATTACCAGTTATGGCTACCAGTTGAAACCCAGACCAAGGGTACTTTCCATTCACCTCAAAGAAAGAAATACATGCCATAAAAATCCATCAGTAGAGCATTTCAGAAAGTCTCATTTCAGTCCCTTGCTCAGTCTACAGCATATTCATACAAGCTGAGCTGGTCATGTAGTAATAGAACCACAAAGGGACTCAGACAAAAGCTATGTCAAAGTCCAAAACTCCCAACAGCTCCCACCTTCATTCAACTCTGAAACACCTAAGTTCTAACTGCTTTCAGATTTCATGAACCACGTCTGTTTTTTCAATGTTGAGTAACTCGCCACCTATATTCACAAGTCCTGTCCTACACAAAATACACTTTTTTTTTCTGGTAGCTTGTCTGAGTGACTTCTTATTAAATCATAACACAGGGGTTTAACTCCCTTCCAGATTTCAACAAACTTTCCTGGAACATGGGGGTATCCCTGGTCATTTCTACTGTAGCAGTTCTTGCAGGCAAGGAATAATACTGTGTTCTCTCTAGTCAACAGGAATATGTAAGTATGACTACACTTGCTGTTATACCACACAAGAAATTATCCTGTTATTGTTGCCATGAATGATAATGAAGAGACTACAAAACCTGAAAATGGGCAATACAGGTACCTTGCTTGTCTAAAAAGCTATTTTAGCACTTTTTCTGCTATGCTGCTGAATATTGAAGGTACATCAATAGCCTCATCAAAGGGAACAGCTCCTTTAAGCCTGTTTAGGATACCTGGTAGAAGGGGACATTTCTCTGGAAAGTAATGAAAAAGACTTACCAGACACAGGAAAAACTCATACTAAGCTTTATACCTTCTTCTAGGATCCACACTTCATTGCTTTTTTGTGCATAATAGCAAAACAAAATTTAAGTTTTACTGCTACTCTCACACTTGTTGCCCACATCTACATATGTGCACATATATCTAGCTTAATCCACACAAAGAGAAAGGTAGCATTTACACAAACACAGAAGAGTTCACAGAAAAAACATGCTAAATACTTATCCAATCCTTCCTCCACCTTGCTATCTCCACTCACTTCAAGCACATAGAGGAAAAGGACAAAGATACTTCAGAATTGCCAACATACCTACAACAATAATCACTAAGACTAATAGCTGCAAGTCTTGCTGAATTACTAAAACCTCATCTACCACTTGAATTAAGTAGTACTCACAGCACTGGCGTCGACATCACTGTGTATGGCAACTGTTTTAATCCCCATCTTCTTACATGTTTTGATGACCTACCACATAAGAAGTGAATACAAATATTTAAATACCAACACTTTTAGAATTAAATATAAAAAGATGAAAAGGTTACATACTTACTCGGCATGCAATTTCTCCTCTGTTGGCAATAAGCAGTTTTTCAAAAGTCTGAAGGGAAAAGAACAATGAGAGTCTTGAGAAACAAACAGAATCCAAGTTTTTCTCCTTTCAGAAACATGCATTCTTTTCTCCTCCACTTCCACTAAAACCATGGTTTATCCATGAGCTTATAATTCTGAGATGACCTACTTTTAAAAGAGTTCTCCTGATTTAAATGATAATATAACAAACAGCATGCTATACTAGATCTACCTAGCACACAGACAGGTTCAGAAAAAAAAGGCTTTGACTATTCACATGAACATTCCTTGGATCTCCTTGCCAACTAGAACCCTACCACAGCTCTAGGAGTCAGTCAAGCCCAGGGAAAAGGTGCAGTCAGTTTTATGTTGCCTGGAAGCAGCACAGATACATGCTGGTATTATATAGGTACAATGCTAGCAGGTACAGCGGTCACAACCCATAACCAGTATAGATGACCTGGAACACAATACTCATCAATTATGGGAGCCCTTTAAAAGGCATTCCAATCATAAGGAAGAGAGGCTCCACCGTGCCTAGTTTGTGGAGGATACAAGACTGACAGTTTGACCCAGAACAGGCATACCTGCTGAGCTGCACCAGCCTTGCCCCTTCTCCTATCTGAGCCTCACCTGAGGAACTCCACAAAATCCTGCAAGGCCATCAGGACATTGTTACACACTAAATACTAAGTAGCATCTGCAATGCAACAGAATAGCAAATCAAACCTAACTACTCGCCTGAAACTCACTGTCACCTTTCACACTGGAATGCACTAATGCTGCAAATGTACCTTCAACACTTCTAGATCATGCCTGTAAGAGGGAATACCAAACTGTTGGAAATCAAAAAGCCTTACAGCCTTTCCCATTAAGAAAACAGCGGAAGAGCAGCACAGTTGCTCAGCATAAAAATCTCATTGCTGGGACTGAGGGTTATTGCTGTCATGGGCCTTGCTACTAAACACAGGGGCACTTTGGAACTGCACCTGCTCAGTTATAAATACTGCTACTGAAAGGGACTGTCCTGGGTGACACTCTTACCCCACTGCTTTCTACACCCCAGATGACAGGGATGCAGCTCCAGGACACATCCCAAGTTTGTGAACAGTCCTACTCTGCCTCCCATGCTCCAAATGAAAAACATACAATAGGGAACCAGCAGGACTGTCTCCTTCAGGGGCATACCACATCAGTCATACCACATCAAGTTTATCAAATGATACCCAAAGACATTTCACAGCTATCCTTCCTCCACTACACCAAACAGCTTGCTTTCAAAAGGACTAGGGGAAGAAGAGATATTGCACCACAACAACTAAATGGTTTACTAACCTTACAGTCATTAGCTAATTTAAGGAGGGGAAGACAGGTGCCTGAGGAGAGGGAGGAACACTGCAAAACCCCAATAGGAACTGCCATTGACAGACTAGAACACATTATTTGCTCTACACTCCAGAGAAACTCAAGGTGCCCTTGACCAAATTTACTTTTTCAAAGTCAGGGCTGAGCTGACATCACATGACCAGTTTAAAAATACTACCATGTGATAACACTATACAGAAATTAAGTGATAAGAAACCCCTCCAGGTGAGAGCTGCAGCAAGCTTACACAGTAAATTCAGCCAGATTTGCTGAATACCACTGCCCTGTGCACAGGCACACCTGACGCAGATGGATCTTAAACAAGCTCAATTATCAGAGGTACCAATACTTTAAGAAAACCACAGGAGCTAGCAACTTTTTTTGAAGAGTTCTTAGGTGGTGATCTGGTTTACAAAGGTTATCAACATCATAATACACACACTGTTCCCAAGTCTAAATTTCAGCATTCTAGGTACCTAAAGATTTTCAGGCATACAGACTTGAGGGGGAATTTAAAAAATACTCCCAAATACCTGGTACTGAAAAGCATCATGATTCAAGTTCACCATCAACCTAGTTATTGGTACATAAATGCTGTTTTATTAATCAGCTGTGATCACAGTACAAGACAAGACTTTCAATATCAAGATTATAAGAATATTTGACATTTTAATTTCTCAATTCTAGTCTCTGTCTAAAGAAACAGATTAGACTCCAGTCCAGCACAATAAAAAATAGTTAAAATCACATACTGCTTTGGAGTAACATTTTTAATATAATTTCAACTAATTAGGCTGAAAAGGTGTCACATGAAAGTCTTATCATTACAAAGACAGTTTAAGTGCTTTTCAGGTTTGTTTTGTTCACTCCCCCTTCCTCTGTCTGTGGTAGTCATGAAATGACATAGCTCCTAATTGAGAGAAACCAAATACCCAACTATGTGGCCTAAATATAATTATGCACTTAGAAAAGCAAGGGAACCTTAATTAAGCAAGAACCTTAAGAAAAAGAAATCTTCCAAAAAAACTGTAAAGCTACAGTTCTAGGTACACACTGGTTTTCTCCATTTCCTAATATTGTTTAACTTCTAGTTAATTGCTTCTACACTGGTGTATAAGGACAAGCCTATCAGTCCTGAATTGTTGGCATCCTTGCCCTTGAATATTAGCGTACCTTCAGTCACATTATTTTTCCAAGTGTGTTACTTCAGAGGCCATGCCAAGACAATCTCCCAGAAGGAAAGTTTTTCTTGGCTCATAACTGTAAATTGAGATTACTACTGCACAACTCCCAAGATGAGGATTTGCTATTCTCTGCAGGCTTTAAAGGCCCATCTTTTTCCAAGGTCTGAAGTTCTCATCCCCATGCCCGGTCATCTACCAATCATGCTGCCACTGTTACAGAGTTTTGTTTCCACAAACAGCTTTTGGCTAGCCTAGCTCCTGAGTGTTTTAACAGGCCCATTACCACCCACACTACGAAAAACATTAACAGTTGTTTCATAATTATAACATGTTCAGGCCAGTATGTGACTTTCCCAAGCTCACAATCACTTATTAAGCCTTTTGGGATACACCCAAAGTAGTATTCCAATCTTGCTTGACATGTATCGTGCAAAAGCAACTTCTTTTTTGGTTTAGAAAGAAAAACATGCTATTAAACCAGTGATGGGTTATACCACGAGAACTACCATTGTTAGTAGCAGCACAAAGAAGAGGGCAGCTTAAAAACCCAAAAATCAGTATTATATTAGTATTAGAAAGATGTCAAAAAGAAAACATGCACCATACTACTTACCTTTTCATTTGGATCATACACAGATGAATAGAGTTTATGTGAAGTTATAAGGCACCATCTTGAACACAGTGTGTCCCACTATAGAAGAAACAGGGAGTTAAGCCTGTTACAGTATGCCATTACATTAAAAAACATTTCATATGCTGACATCTCGAGGAAACATCCATAGTCTTTCATTCTCTCGCCAAGTGGATTAAAGCTCATAGAGAACTGCCCTTCTCCAAGCAAATACCCACAAACAGTAACCAGAAAAAATTCAGAAGCTCAACATAGGAGGTCATTAGCTTGAGCATAACGTTATTTGTAATATATTCTCTACTATACCATCTTCTTTCCTTCTTGCTCCAAGAAATACCTACAAGAAATTCTCAAAAGAGCGTGCATGCATATGCCTGTACACAGTGGTGATGGGGAGAGGCCTTCACTGCTGGGCATACAGCAGGCAGCAGACTGGCCCATACAGAGGGGAGAAGTAGAACAGACTTCAGATGCTAGCTAAGCTCTCAGTCTTATCTATCCTAGGCTCCTGACAGCAATCTGAGGAAAAAGAGGTCTTTTTTTCCCTTAGACTTCTGCTCTGAACCAACTCCTACACAGACAGTTCCTATAGCTTGATATTTTTGCACAACACAGGAAAAAGCAGTATACAGATGCTATTTCAAAGAAAACACAATAGATTATATCATAGATTTGTAAGTGAATCCAAAAGGAGATTAAGATGGGTATTACTTAAGCAAGTCATTTTACAATGTAATGGCAGTTAGCCATAAACAAAAATAATCATACAGATAAAATGATAGCACACCAAAGATACATCAATATAGACAGCTCTGGCAAAGTCACACTTAATCCCCCATGTGGAAACAAAAACAGTATAAAAAGCCTTAATAATAGATATTGTCTAGTAGGAAACACAAAACAGCAGTGACAGAAACTGCCAGAACTCAGAATCTGTCAATTCTGCCTTAAAGAACTGTTTTCAAAAGTTGCAGAGATCTGAGGAAATAGTAGAAAGTAAAGGGTATCCTGTGAAAAGACTGAAGGGAAAAAAGATACAAATATGGACTACATTAGAAAAAAGATCAAAAAATAAGATCAATACATGTTCACGTAAAGAGCTTAATTAGAGAGTTCAGTTGCATCTTCCACAAGGGTAGTTAACTTAGGACAGTTCAAAATTTGATAAAATTTTAAGTTTACTGTAAGCTCATATCGATTTTGAAGTAACAGTGGCTGTCAGTAACTGGAATGTGAGCACTCCCTATACAGCCCTCTAGCCTGATTAAGTTTGAAAATACTTCTCATGTTGCATCACAGAAAGCAGAAACCAGCCAAGGGTTGAGAAGGCCATCACATTTGTAATGCAGCTGATCTTTTAATGTTATAAAGGAAAAACAATATATTTCAACACAAGTAAAGGAAGCCTTAGAGCCATACCATCTCTTGCCAGCTCCAACCAAGCCTCATGAGCAGAAAGCTGCTATAGTTACACAAATTGTTTAGTTGCCAGTTACTAGTGGCAAACATAGTTCCCAGATAATCCACCTATGCCTAATTCTTCCAAACAATTCACAAGTGTTTAATTTTTCCTGAAACTAAAAAGGGTTAGTGGAAAGCAACCACTCCACCTTGTTCACTGAGTTGTTTTCCATTCAGTTTTGTTTGTTTTGGTGGGGGTTTTTGTTTCTTTTATTTCTTTCACTTCGTTCCTCAAAGATAAAAACCAAACCAACCTGAAACACAAATCATTTGATACGCTAGAATCAAATTTGCTAGAGGTTCTTTTGGTTTTTTGGGGTTTTTTTGCAGGAGTATATTATTCTTCATCTGAGTATGTGACAGTACAATTGGTTTCAGGCATTAAAGAGATGGAGTAAAGGACAGAATTCTGCAAGCTGCAATCACACCTGCCAGCTGGTCATTATCCCAAATTTACAGCACAATTGTTACACCTTCAGTGACTGTACTGTGATCTAGATATAGTCAGAGGGCAGAGGAAGGACATCTAGAGAAGCAGCGGAGTACACTCCTCTGCTCCAGAATACACATGGTTAAGCAGATTGGGTCCCTCTCTTCAGAAACACTATTAACAGAAGTGCTTGAGAGACCTCAAATAGTCTAAAGAAGGTCATACAGGACACACAAAAACTCTCCACCAAGTTAATATTATTCATTGGAGAAAGTGCTTGTTAAGGGTCAGTGGGACTAATCTAAATACTTGCAGTTAGCAGGGAAAATGCAACAACCAAGCAAGGAAGGAAAAGCTTCTGAACTTTCTTGTAAATACCTTTCATCCAAAACTAGTTTTGGATGCCTGTGAGAAGCCAGAAGAGCTATGCACAGGAGACTGGAAGGAAAGGCTATGATGGGGGAAATTAGCTAGCATTAAACTGTAGAATCTTAGCCATCTTGGGAGGAAAAAAAAAAGCCCTGTTAAAACTTTTTATGCAGAAAGAATAAAATTACCAAGCAATTAAAACAACTTGGAAAAACTTTAAACCACACTCAGCTCTGGTTTTACACTATAGAATTGGACAGATTCCATATAAAAATCTTGTAATAGCCTAACCTAACTACCTACCTATGTTTAAAAATTTAACTGCCTCCTCTCATACACACAAGCAAATCACTGAGAAAGTCAAGTTCAGCCCTGAATCGAGTACTTGTGGGGTAATTTCCTAAAATAAATCAAGCATATTGCTCAACTCTAGTTCACAGCTTTTAAAAGAAGGGTTTCTATATACACTAAGGTTTAAAAGCTTGCATCCACTTAAAGAAATATGTCTTTAGAGGTCTGCTCCTAGCCACTAAGAGCAATTGAATACTTACTTAAAAATAAACAAGCATTTTGAAAATAATGCATATCTAAGGCCACAAAGGAATGTTACTAAATTGCCATCTCCAACCCTACAGCTATGCAGGTATCATCATCAACCCCTAGGCTCCCGAGCTCCTGCCATAGGTAGGTTCTTTAAGAGCTACACCAAACCCCCAAAGACCTCTCAACCAACAGGCCAGCAAAGCCAATCTAACTCTCAAGCTACATCCTTAATTGGCTGCCTCCCCCAAACCACACATGCCCCAGCTATTCTAACTTACACAGACATTTCCTCAGAACACAGCCCAGAGAGCTCAGCTTGACCTAAACACTTCCTTGTATCTTGTAAAACTAGGAGAGAGCAGTAGTGTCATCTGGTATAACCTATTCTTGTCATGATTTGTTACTTCCATTTGATAAAACTTTTGACTCTTGAAAGCCCAAGAATGCAGGCTATTCATTTATGAGAACTCAATCCTAGATTTCTACATTTGGCTTAGAGTTTCCTATGTCTAGCAAATTTTTGGAAAACAGATAGTATTTTGGAAAAAGCATCCTGCTTTGTCTATTATTAATTGCAAAATAGCCAAACTGATCTACAACAGCCGTAGCAGTCATAAAATAACTTCATATTAAAAAAAGAAAGATCAAACAACAGAGTACCTTGTAGAATAGAAAGCCCACTGCACACTCACTTTGAGACCTCAGAGACAAACTGCCTCCCCTTGGGCACCCAACCCTAGGAAACCTCCTGAGGTGGTTTAAGGACACAGCATACAACAGCAAAACAGAAAATTTACTTATTATTTAGATATGGCTTATATGTGCATTTTTAAAGGCTTACATGCCCTCATGGAGGAAGGAAATCTCCTCGCCATGCTGGTCAGCTTGTAAATAACCCATTGATACTGAGCTTTACAGGCAGAAAAAGGTCTCAGTGTTAAATGGAGACATGGAGCTCCAGATTTCAGGCAGGAGAAAACCATCATATATCAATATTTGCTGTAAGAAGTCTAGTATGGGAAGGAATGTGTATTTTAGCATTACTAGAAAATACAGTAAGCAATACCCAACAGTAACAGCCAGACTAGCACATTTCTTTTCACTATACAAATTCTACCTCTGCTAAGATTTTTGCCCCTACACTTTCAGAGACTTGGATGTAAGATACCATAAGAATAACCCCTTTATCTTCATGGTGTATCTAGTATTAGCCAGCAGTATTCCTGAGTAGTTATAAAACTAACGAAAATTATTATTTCTTTTTGCATGTTTTCATTACACAACAACTGTTCCCAAATCTTTATTTCAACTCATTTGACAACAATTTCCTGTGTGTGGAACTCTACTGATGGGGTAGGTATAAAGCACATAGGAAGCAGACACCCTCACATGACTGCAAGACTTAATCTCTAAGGCTGAAAACAGAGCTTGATAATAGAATATTGTACAAATCTTGTAAACAGAAAGGGAAACATAACACTTCTGTATTTCTTTTCTCTAAGGAAGCACTTTCCCTTCCTTTGTATGCTCAGAGTGCTGAACAGCCAAGCCCTTGTAACTGTAAGCAGATTCTCCTGAAGCCATCTGCAAACACAGCTGTGGCACAAGGTTCTGTAATGCACACTGCACTTCAGTGTCCCTTCTCCCTGACCAGACTGACAAACACCCACGATTCTAAGAACAGGAAATCTCTTTCGTATCTGCCAACATAGCATACAAACTACAAACAAGGAAACACTCATCCACCTAAGGCTAGTTTTTTAAGCTCAATCTTTCCTATATCCAGGTAGCTTCTCCTCTGTGCCAGTCCCTAAAGCTTGTTAGTAAGCCAGGCATGGGAATACAACCAGCTGAGAAGCTACTCACAAGGAGTGGGAAAAACATTCTCAGCCAGATTCCAGCCTAGCTTATCCAAGATATCCATGCAGTAGTGCTGGCACAAGCTGGAGGGAGGCAGGAGCAGCCTGTGGTCAAGACCTAGCAGCTGCAGAAAGTTGGAACAGTTTCTAATGGCAGCAGCCTTAAGAGGTCCAGTAAGGCTGGCTGGCACCTGTGAAATAGATCACAGTACTGTAACACTCTATGCAAGCTGGGGACAGACAAAATAAATTAAACCACAAAGAGTGTTTCAGAACAAGAGTGACATTTTTTACCCAACATAGACTTTATTGAACTCCCAATTTTTTTTTTCCTTTCAAAACTTTTTGTTGTACTTTTTCCCCCAGAGTGCATAGCACTGCATGCCTTCCCTAAAAATTCCAAAAAGCTACTCCTGGAACCAGAAATCTCTACCTGAATTACACTTTAAGAGTGCTTGCCAGTACTAAAATCTGTAGTTTACATACCAGAAACAATCACTAAACTCCAGAAGTTAGTGGCTACATTCATCTCCACAAATTGGCAATCATTTGAACTCCCTTCCCCAGTAGCAAATGATATCCAACCTTGCTATCCCATCAGCCTGATACTTCTGCACTTAGGAACAAGGGTGAAAATATTTCTCTGGAATAACACCATGCTAAAAATAACATCACAGGAGAGAGCAAGGGTCTCCCACTATACAGATAACTTCCATGACTTAAAAATTTTGGGTGCACGGATGGCAGAGAAACTTTCCATACATTTAATTCAATTACTAGAAAACTTACCTACACTGATAAAATCTATATCAGCAGTTTATTCCTTAAGTCAGGATGTATAGTATTTGTCACTTCCTTTTACATTATTTTAAACAGTCCAGAAGCTCTCTTTCAAGAGTTTCATGACTGAAATATAAAAGCCATGTCCCATACACATTTTCTGATGACAGCCTTCTTTCAACATCAGGTTTTCTCACAGCTACAGAAGTGCAAAGCATTTAAAATGAAATTTTGGTTATATTCTAAGCAGAACCCATTCTGCATAAAACCTAAACAGAAGTGACAGGCACTACATTCAAAACAGAGTGGAGAGTCAAATCCCCAGCTCAGTGTTTCTGCACCTTTCTCAGGTCCTTTATTAATTCCCACATGAAAGCAGCACAAGAAGTTAAGGACATCTCAGTAGTAGCTACTAGCCCTTGCAAAAATTGTTGGAGTTCCAAGCACAGTCAAGTTTGAAGATGTCAATTTCTTATTTGTCTATGTCAGCAAAACATAAAAGAATGTATGAAAGCAATTTCCATGCAAATTCATTTTATTAGAAGTTTCCCAATATATTGTTGTCTTGATGGTGACCTTCAGGGCTATAAATCACTTCAGTGATATAACTCATGAGTGCTATTAAGTAGCTATAAAAACATTTTGTTTTACAGAGGTGCCACTAACGCAACATTTTCAATACTGCGTGCACTGATGCTGTCAGACAAGACCCTTGAGATGCCAGAGAGAAGGAAACAAAGAAGGCCTTTTACAGGCTCCAAAGGACTGACATCAGTCTTAGAACTACTTAGTAGGAAGAGCAGAAGCTTTCCATATCTCTATACACATCCTCATAGCTACCAAAATCAGATGTCAAACAGGATGGGCCCTCCATTAATGTGAAGTCATCTCCAGTTAACTCTGGTTTTCAAAAAGCTTCTCTTGTGTACACCTTCACAGGAAAACAGGTTTACTAGGTGTATTTCCTAAGGAAAAATACTTGGGCAAAATACATGCTGTTTTCCTCTTTAATCCATTTTCAAAATTCCCTGCCCACAGAAACCACCTCTTTTACATGATTCCTAGAAACAGGTGAGGAGTTCCTTACAGTATTGCTATGAGGCAACATTTCTAGAAAGAGGCCCATCCCAAACCCTCAGGGGTGCACTGGGCAAAACATTTTCTGTAATTCATTGCACTCTTCTCCACTGGAACACTACACAAATTTTCCTTTTCAGGGAAAAAAAAAAACTGTAAATTCTTTCTACAGCAAACAATTAAAAGTGCATTACACTACTTTTCCCATAAAGAAACTAGCTGCAGCGTCATTCAACTGTTACACAACACAATGTGCAAATGCTGTTTGGTCTTATATAAAATAGTATCTTTCTCTTAATACAATCTGTAGAGGTAACAACAGAGGTGAAAACACAGCAGGTGCCTCAGTGAAG
This sequence comes from Agelaius phoeniceus, assembly GCF_051311805.1. Taxonomy (NCBI): domain Eukaryota; kingdom Metazoa; phylum Chordata; class Aves; order Passeriformes; family Icteridae; genus Agelaius; species Agelaius phoeniceus. Next base: position 40,014,864 of record NC_135266.1, read on the forward strand.
CTACTCCACAGGCTACAGAATAAGGTTTCCTAGATAATTTCAGGTCTTCATCAAAAATATTGGTATGGTTCTACAACGAGTTTATTGCATTTCTATGAAAAGCAAGAAAGAGAAAACCACAGTAAAGCTTTAAGCAACAGCAGAAAGCACCATAAGTATATGGGGTTAAGGGGGAGGTGGGGGGAATGGGGAGGGAAGAGAACTCCTTTCTCTGTTAGCTAACATTTTACAACCAAAAATAGCACAAAACGACCCTCTATCTCACAGTTTTCATAAGCTTGTGTTTAACAGAGGGAAAGAGCAGAAGGAAACTGAAATCACAGAACCTCAGAATCAATCAGGTCAAAAAAGACCTCTGAGATCATCGAGCCAAACCTATGGCTAAACACCATCACGTCAACCAGACCACGGCGCTGAGTGACACGTCCAGTCTTTCCACGAACACCGCCGGGAACGCTGACTCCACCATCCTAAAGTATCACATAACCCGGCACACCAGCAGAAAATTAACTTAAAAAAAACCAAAACAAACAAAAAAATCACGGTCTCCTGGCAACATGCCGACGGGACGTACCACGGAAGGGCCTCTCGGGTGCCGGGAGCCCGCAGGCACAGGAGCCGGGCTCCACAGCCCCCGGCAGCCGCCTGCTCCCGGCCGCCTCTCGCCGACCGCCCCCGGCCCACCCGGGGCCGCGGCCCAGCCCACACAGCGCTCCTCGAAGCCGCTCGCCCAGCCGGGGATCCCCGCCGGTCAACGGGGAAGCTCCTCGGGGGAGACACCACCCCCCCTCCGCCCTCCCGCCCTCAGAACAGCCCCTCGCCCGCCGACCCCATCCACGGAGAGCCTCCACCACCCGCAGCTCAGTGCCCCCAGGCCGCCGCGACTCTCGTGCCGGCCCCGAAGGCGACGCTCACCCCCGGCAGCCGCGCCCGCCGGCCGCCGCAGCGCAGGAGCGGAGCCAGCGCCATGTCCGCGGCCGCCGCTGCCCGGCCGCCCTTTCACCCGCGCCGCCGGGGCCGGGCCGCGCGCAGCCAATCCCGGCGCGCGCCCGCCCGCCGGGGGCGGGGAGGGGCGCGAGGGGCCCGCCGCGCGCCGCACGTGCCCCTCGGGGTCGCGCTTGCGCGTGCCGCTCCGGGCGCGGCTGCGCGCGCCCGGCGCGTGGGGCTGACGGCGGCGGGACCGCGCCCCGTGCGCGCGCACGGAGCCTCAGGGCATCCCCGGCTGGAAGGGACCCGCAAGGGCCATCCCAGGACAACTGCTGGCCCTGCACAGGGCAGCCCCCGAGGCACTCCATGGGCCTGAGAGCATTGTCCAATGCTTGAGCTCTGCCAGCCTGGCGCTGTGGCCCCTGCCCGCGGAGCCTGTTCCAGGGCCCAAACACCCTCTGGGGAAAGAACCTTTTCCCAATACCCGGCCTAAACCTCCCCTGACACAGCCTCGTGCCCTTACCCTGAACGTATGGGGCGCCTGCGCCTCCAGGAGCCGCAGCAGCACTGGGAGGGGACCCATCCCTCCCCTGGGCTTCCATGGGGAGAAGGTACAAAGTGCAGCTGTGACAAGCTCCTGCCCTACGAAGCACAAGCACGGTCAGCATGAGAGAGATGCTGATCATCCTGTGCTTCACATCATCCGCAGCATGTACTTGGCTGCTTGGCTTCCTAGCACACCAGAAACTCTGAGTCAGCTCCTTCTGAAATTACCTGTGCTGCCAGGTCCACGTTCTCTGCTGCAGGTGTGCTGGTCTCAGCTGATGGACATGACAGAGCAGTGCCGAGCCCCAAGTAAACTGTCATGCCAGGAAATGCTGTAAAGGTTTTACCACGGTGAGGGTGGGTACGTGTCACTGTGACCATCTCAGACCTCTGTTGAAATGCAACAGAGGCATAAACTGCCCACAGCACTGAAGCATAGAAAAGACACAGTCCAAGCTGTCCAAATGAAATGAGTGTTCACAAAGCATAGGAATAATAGAGTTTTTTCCTTTAAATGGCATTATTTCTACCATTTTTCCCTACCATGGTGATTGGAGAAATTAGGGTAAACTCAAGCCTTCATCCTTACTACAGTAGCAGATTAAGACTACGTTTCCTGAGGCTGAAAAACAATTATTCCCAGTTAAGAAAAGGGAGTGGGTCATAGTTTGCCCTTCACCCAAGACATGCTTTACAACAACCTCCTGATAGGGTTGGAAGACAGCAAAAAAAAAAAAACCCACATCCATAAAGAAAATGTATATGAGCAATGCACACATTTAAGTTAGGAATAACCCCCTCAGACCTTAGACCAGTCTAGGTCCTTGGGCAGTTAGAAGGTGCTTCCTATTCAGCCAGATGATTATGTAAGTGCAGGTTTTACCAGATTACATCATCCCCTCAATTCACACATCATTACATAACAACCCTTATATTTTATACCTTTATAGCCCTCAGTAAATTCTCTCAGGCTATATATACTATATGTACAATCACATTCTGCTTATTCCCATGCTGCAGGGAGACACCAGAGGCGGGCAGAAGCTCCAGGCAACTGGGTTCACCCAAACATAGATATTTTCATAGGACACTAGCTGCACAGTCCCCTCAGCAAAGCACAAGTCCCTACTTGCATTTATGCAGAATATTGAAAATTTTGGCCTAGTTTTATTGTTTGGCATCACTTTTTAAACCTCTTATGTCACTATTTACATTCAAATGGAACAATATAAAAGCTGTGACAAAAAAAAAAAAAAAGAGAACACTAGTATCTGAAGGGAAACTGTCAGGAGGATGAAGCTAGGATCTACTCAGTGTGCTGGTCAATAAGATGAGAAGCAAAAGGAGAAGCTGAAACACAAAGTTCCACCTGAACGTGAGGAAGGTCTTCTTTACTGTGAGGGTGACTGAACAGTGGAAGAGAATTCCCCAGAGAAGTTGCAGTCTCCTTCCCAGGAATTACTCAAAAGCCATCTGGAATCAATCCTGAGGAACACCCTGTAGGGGTCCCTGCCTCAGCAAGGAGTTTGGACTAGAAGACATCCAGTGGTCCCTTCTAACCTTGACCATTCTGTGAACTCTGCTGCATACCAAAGATTTGTGAAATCACTTCTCTCCCTTTCCTCCCAAGCAAGTAGCAAAAATGAAATCAGCATTGGTTCCCCCTCTGTTGCACACGTACACATTTGTTCTGCTGCATTAACAACAACCTCACAGGTGGGATCAATGCAAGAAAACTCTTCTGAATGTCTAGAGCAGGTCACCTTATTTTCAGTTGATAGTCACAAGCAGACCCTGTAGATTTTTTCAGTAGATGCGGAGAGCCTTGAAAGTAGAAGAGACCAAGAGCAGAAGGGTGGTGGACTGACCACATCCACCAGAGGCACTTCCTTAGGTACATCAGATGCAGGGAGATACACACCACAACATGGTGTTACTGCTTTAGAACAATATCCCGAGGCACCTGACGTCAGTTCCTCCTGCCCTCATAAAGCAAACAGTCACATGGCATCCCCGGCATGTTTTCTTTCCCTCTACAGAGGAGATTCTCTTTGCCAGCCCGGCTGAGGGATGGCAGCCACCTACAGAGGCGCATCAAAGGAGGCCCCCCACAGCTGCAAAGGGAAACTGTCTGGGATTACACACAGACACCACCAGCTGGGTGCATAAAGAACTTGATGAGAAATGGCCTAATGCAAGCCTGTTTCCATGTGAAGCTAACCCTCCTTGCGAGTCGAAGAGACTGGGGCAAAAAAGAAAAAAAAAGCTAATCTCTCTGCACATGAAGTTTTCTGCCTTCAGTGTGATTTGATTCTGACTGACATGTTTCTACTAGCAGTCTTTTTGCTTATTCTGTTTTGTAATGGGTAGTGCACACAAAATATAAAATTTTGTTTCTGTAAGAAAAGGAAGATGTAATGGATCAAGATGATGTAATGGATCAAGATAATACACAATTACTATTGAACATTCAAAAAAGAGAGAACTTACACAGCATCACTGCTAAAGAAATTGTAGATATTCAAAAATTAAATGTGAAACTAAAAGATCTAGAATAATTAAATGAGTTTGGATAAAAACAAAGACCTTATATCTGCATGCCTGTAAGCACATTTGTAACATCATAACTCAATATAAATCCCAGTCTCAGTGAAGCTGTTAACACACAGAAAGTTAAGCAGGTTTATAAGACACTGGAACACTGTGCAATTTATTCTCTCATTATTTTGAGGGGGTCCTAGAGAACTGCAGCTTTGAGTACTGAGAATTTCTTTGATCCTTTCATTAGAGCAGAGAGTTACCTTCATCTTCTAACATAACCCCAAATTCAGACAGAAATCATAAGTTGTTGTATCATCACCTAAATTTTAAGCTGTAACCCAGGGAGAAAACTGGAGCAATTGCAATCCTTCATCTAATAGGGAATATATTGTATCAGGTTTACTGAACATGAAATGCCTTATGCACAAAAGCCTGTGCCTGAAGAACTCAAAGATAGAAAAACTCTTTGAAGTATCTGTTATATATTCTGTAAACAGCCTTTTCTTCTATCAGCATTCTGCTCAACACTCTACAAGAGACAGAAATTCAGCCTTAGAATCAGACTAGTCAATATCTCCCTACATCTCTCTGCTATGTACCTACAGAAAAACCTTGACTGTGAGGAAAGATCCCTTGTGCTAGATTCACCTGAGAGTCAGGAGCTGGAGGGGTTTTCAGGCACCCAGAGAAATCCAAAAGCCCAGCCACAGACAGGGGAGGTGAGGAGAGAGTGCAAGCTAAGAGCTCCCTACCCATCTGGGGCACCCTAATTTCAACCCCATACCCATCTCTCAGGCTTTGGAGTACAGTGTGGCTCTTTGGAGGCGGCAGGAACACCCTTCCCCCTTTAAGGCTCCTCAGTGTTGACCCTACCACATAAACAAACAATTTAGGGCTGACTTGATCCTTAAATTAGCCTCCTGGCCTCCAGGGTAGCTTGAAGCTTTGCATGCCTGTGGTCTCTTTCTCCAGGAACATGAACATCATCATTCAACTTCCTCAGCCTTCAGGTCTCCTCAGGAAAGTCCTGAACCTCCCTGGCCTCAGAAGCAATGGAAGCACTACTAATCCATTCTTAGAGGGGCTTGACCTCATCCTTATCCCCTGGATTCAGGGGTGGCATTATATTGCAAAAGTTCTACTGGCATTACATTGCAAAGGTTCCATATTGCTAGAGTTTCATACCTCCTTGATGTTTCTCATAGGCAGCTCCTCCAGGCACTGACTCTTCGTCATCCTCACAGCAGCCAACTGACTCCAGTTCCCCCCACTCAACCAATCCACTCTTTTATAGCACTCTTCTGATTTGCTACAGCTGTGGTCTGTTAACATCAGGCCTGCTCCTAATCCTTAATAATTGGCTCAGCTGCAACTCTTTAGGCAGTAAGATCACTTTCTATACTACCTTTATTTACTTATGGTCTATCCCCCTACAGTGGCATCCCCAAGCCAGGTAGAGGATGGTGAAAACCCAAGCCAGGTTGCCTTGTTCTGTGATCCCCTTGCCCCCCCCCACCCCCCACCTTACCCTCTGCAACCACATAGTTTAAGAGGAGAGTTCAGGGAAATTTGGATTGTTCAACACTTGCTCAACCCAACTGACTGCTTCAGCATGCCAGTTTCTAGCTGCTGGTCACACACCCCCACACCCATTCCACCCATGCCAGCCATTCAGTCCCTACACCTCTTTGGGGGCAGCATGAACTGGCCCCAGGCACCCCAGAGGAGCCTCAAAGCCCAGGGAGGGGTGACTCAGGGAGCCCTCACCTACAAGGCACAGTCTTGTAGGGTCTGAACAGGTTGGGCAGACCTGGGAGCTGGTACCAACCTCCATGAACAGTGCTAGGTTGCTGAAGGCAGGGTGATGACTTGGGTGGTCTATCCTGGAACTCCTGTCAGGTGGAGCAGCAAGAGGCCGGGCTGAACACAAAGCAGTGACAGTAGAGCAAAGTTCAGCCAGGAGGCAGAAACAAAGACGACTGAAGACAAATATACCTCCAACAATATAGCTTGAAGCAAGGCTGAAGGCTCAGGCCTGAACTGAAATGGATGTCCCAGGATGTGGGCAGAGGATGTGGGTGAGGGTCCCAGGTGAGGCTGGTCAGGGACATTAAAGGTCATTGATATATTCAGTGTCCCAACACCCTGTCAAAGTTTCTCACTGCAGCACAGGGCTGGATGGGGAGAGATGCAGAAAGGAGCTCACACATTAGCAGGGTGAGAGTCCTTTTGTCTTGGGGACTATGTCTGGCTTCCTCCACTCTGAGGATTTGGATCAAACACAACTTTTAACTTTTTCACATCCTCAGGATTTTAGAAGCTCATTGACAGAAGCACGATGTAAAAACCAGGAGTTAAGCTCCCCCTGCTTCAGGCGTAGCTGGAATCTGCACAGAGCCTGCAGCAGGGAGGGCAGGCAAAGGCTGGGAAGCAGAGCACCTATCAGAAAATTCCAAGCAGCTCTTGAGGTGCAACCCTAAATGGCACATTTTGGGAAGGCATGGCACTTGGATGTGATGAAGTGATACCACTTAATGAAATTTCTTACGAGATTAGCACAGGAATCTCAATTGCTTTGACATAGAGAAGTGATGTCTCTGTGGGAATTGTGGTTTTCCTTTGATTTAGTGGACTGAAGGGCTCTGCAAGACTGCATCAAAGTAGCAGAGACCCAGAGAGTTCTTTAAGGAAGAAAAGGATGAAAATCTGAAATTCACAGAGAGAAGCCAAAAAGAACCAAAAAATGTATTGCAGTGTAGCCTGGAAGTAAATGCCACCTTAATGAAATACTGAAAGAGACTCGTAGTCTGGGGAGAGCTCAGACTGTGCCAATGTAAAGATCTTATATTCTCTTCAGGAGCCTTGGGACAAGGGTGTTACAGAGCCAAGATAACCATGATGGCTCTACAAGTCTGAGCACATATAAGCTCTGAGCTGTTCACTCCATTGTATAGAAATTAGCTTTTGCTTGGAACCTTGCTGAACAACTGCAGGGGCTGTCACACTTGTAGGACCAAGGAAAAGTTAACACAATCATAGGATTGCTGTTTATCACCTGCATGATGCCTCTAGAGGTTCTATATGATGGGCAGGTCATCTGTCTGGGAACCAGGGAAGTGACTTTTAAAACCAGAGAGGTCCAGAGCACTTGTTGTGTGTGAAATGCACTAAAGAACTCTAGTTCATGGACAAAAGTTTTGCTGAGTTGCTTGTCTGTGCTTCTCTGTGCTTCTCTGTTCACGGTGAGTGACAATGGGCTTGCCTAGTAGTCTGACATTTACTGCCTGCTTGTAATGTGAATACAGTTTTAAACAGCTTTGGATCCTTTCTAAGGCATTAGGAGTAACCCCAAAGATTAAAAACAAATTTGTAATTCATTTGGTTGAAAAAAACCCGCATGTTGTCAGTACTAACAAAGATTTGCGCAATGGCTGTCGGGGCTGTCAAGCCCTAACAGAGTCCTGGTGAATTCCTGCTGTAGTATTTATTGCCTGAAGGTTCACTGCTCAGTAAACAGAATGGTACATTTAAATTTAAGATTGCTTTTAGAATTTGCTACTCCTGGGCACGGACAGGCTAAAGGAGATGATGGAATTCCTTAAAAGAGGCAATAAATTCAACAGGGCTACATCATTTATTTGGATTCCAGCCATGGCATGAAAGCTTGGAGCAAGAGAAGCAGGTTGGTTTGATCAAAAGGAAAAGAAGCTTTCTTCTTGGGCACATACTGCAACCATACCCCTGACTACAGAGATGGAAATGAAACACCGAGGGAGGAAAGGGGAACAGGCATGAGAGAAAGTATTTGCTCGGCTCTGTTCCTGATAGTGGCAGCCAGAACTGGCAATTGAAACCATCTCCGGTGGGTTACAACTTGTCTTGCTATGGCAGCAATATTACCCATCTCCTCCGATTTCTGATGGACACACTGGAAATTTCAAGCTTGTAAAAAGCAGTTCAAGAAGGTTGAATCTCAAGGTCAAACAGCATATTCATTTAGTCACAGCTCTCTGACACAAAAAGGTCTCTATTGTGTGGGATTTTCCCATCATTTCATTTTCCTTGGAATGAATAATATCTTCTGTATATAGCACATTTTACACACAGGTGATAATCCTAATATCAAGCATGAGGATACTCCTGGCAGGTCCTTACTTTGCCTGTGAAGTCTATTTAAGCCCCCTGAGTCTTTACAACTTTTCTCTGGTATGAATTTCCCAATGCCCACAGTATCGTATTCCTCCTTGGATCCAGTGATGACAAGGGAGGGCAATGCATTCACCATAAGGTGCTAGGAAGTGCTGGATTTTGGTATTTTGAAGGATGGTGGAGTTAACAAAGACCAGATTTTGAGGTATTAATTTCAGGAACTCCTGAGCACAAATAAGATGTTAAACACTGAGGGAGGAGCACTACAACCACTACTTGCTCTCTCTCTCTCTCTGTCTTTTCTAAGAAAAGGAGGGTTCTGCTCCATTCAATCCAGGATCCAGATTGGTGACTGGGCAGGGCTGTGATGGGGCCGTAATTGTCCTGGTCAGCCTCACTGCACCCATGTCATCAGTTCAATCATTTCAGCCCAGGTCTGGGTCATTAGGCCTGCTCTGAGCTGCCTGTTCCTGAATTATTGTTCAGATTTTCTGGGATGACCTTGGACCCAACTCATGACCTGATGATGGTTGGACTGTCAGTGGGACCTATTGCTGTCACCACCCCACTGGGCTGCTGTGGGACTGCCTCACCTGGGCTGTGTCCACCCTCAGCTCCTGGCTGACATGATCCCTGAAAACTCACCCCATTTTCCATGCTTCCTCCCCTGAAGTCTCATGAATCCACACCCCGTGTTCAGGAGCCCCATTTCAGCTTGCTGGATTGTTGATGAGACCTGTTGCCTTCAAAACTGTTGCTCTGCTCACCCAACAGTGAGGGCACTGCCATGCCTATGCTCTGATCATCCTCAGCTCACCTTCCCTCCTGAAGCAGCCTTGAGACTGCTCCTCTCTGACAGTCTGTAGGGATTGTAGGAGAAAGGGAAGTCTGCAAGGGATGGTTGGGAAAGAGAGGGAGATGGAAAACTCTGGGGAAGGTAGCATTCCCCAGCTGCCACCACTAATTCTCATATTTCTGATGGCTGATCTCAGCTGTGTCAGAGAAGATCACAATGAATGTGCTGTTTCTCCAACACTTCAGGAGAAGCAGTGATAGTTCCCACTCTTTGGAGCTAGGTACATTCTCTTCCCATTCATCTCATTCCTGCTGAGAGCTACCTACTTTGAAAAGGTCTCTGTGTGGTGGATCAGCCTCCTTTAGGACTGAAGGAAGATCACTTTATTCCCTGGGGAAATGTCCAAATTCTGGTAACTACTGCCTCGCGAGCAGACAAGTACCTCTATCCTCCTACCCCACCTCTGGAATGGCCTTATTTCTCCTCTTTTTGGGGTTTTTTTTTTGGTGTTTTTTTTTTTTTTTTTTTTTTAATAAAAGTACCTTAACAAGCCCACATGAAGCCAGATGCCATTTCCACAGTTGTACCTTGTAAAGAGAGCACCAGTGAGACTCTATCTCATCCAAATCCAGCAGTGGGGAAGATACCCTGGTCATCCCTGGAGGAACTGAGGAGAAGGTGATGAAGGCAGAGCCTCACTGAAGTGATCCACCGGGTCAGAGTGACATTAATATTTAGAAGAATGTGTACAAACAGCAGGGATATCCATAGTTACACAGCTAAGGGACAAGCAATATAAATACAGATGGAGCTTGTCCTGTCATCCTTCAGAACACATAATATCAACCAAAGCCAGAGGAAAAGAGCAGCAGAGCAGCCTCTATTCAGCAGGGAGCACATGCAGCTGTTTAAAGGACCTCCTGAGTGTGGCTGGGTTATTCACATGTGCAGAGTTAAGTGTGTACTAGGCTCTCTCCTAAATAGGGGCCCAAAGGCAGTCAGGATTTGACCCAGATCACATAATGATTTAGTGAGGCTGTAGGGAATAATCTCTGGATGCACCATCCCTTTCTCCAGCCAGTGAATCATGGTGCCTCTCTAGGCAATCTGACTGGCATAATCCTGGGGGGGGGGCTGAGAAAGTAGGAAAACCAAAAACAATTTCCATTTTATCAAGATAAAGCTGTAGCCAGAGCTGATAACAGGTTACTTGAAAGAATGCCGGTCATGTACACTTAGTGATTGTTGCTTAATTTGTTTAAGCTGAAAAAGCCTATTTCTACAGTGGAATACAAATTAGGGTAATTATGTTGTGATGGAGTACTGCATATGTAAGATGAAAGCCTTTCTTTACAAAAGCCTCTTCATCACTTGAGTAGAAGAAAATAAAATCCTGCTTAAACAACATGTTGTTTTCTGTATTTCCATTTGAACAAAAGACTTTTGAATCTTTTTTTTCCTCCTGTAATATGGCATGGTTTGGTTTTCTCAAAGTGCTTTTACTTTTGACAGCCTCACAATTAAACCCTCCAATATACATTCCAATATGTAAATATAAAAGGCTGAGGTAAACATAGTAATGAAAAATTGTTTCACAGCCTCTGTAGACTATTAGTAGTTGGGCAATCAAATTACATATTTTTCATATTCTCCTGACTGTCACAGTTGCTCATAAGCTCTTGTCTAAGTATTCTGTGTCATAATAGAACAGTACACAATGATGTCTGTAGTTAGTTAAAATAAAGTACTTCAGATTTTTGTCTATGTTTTACAGTCAGATCATCTGATCATAAATTACTCAAATACAGATTGAAAGCAATTCACTGCATATATCTAAGTGTCCATGATAATTATTTTTATTTCAACCTATAAAAATCTTTATTTCCACTTCCTATGTGAACTGCAGTTACTGTTTCACAAGGGAGAGCTTCTTAAGCATCAGCATGTATGAAATGGTCATTGCTTAGGCTTAGGCAGTGCACTTGCACATTTGCACATTTATCCAAATGATCTTATCCAGGCCATCCTTATTCACGTGAGCAAATCTTGTCATTAGTTCCAGTGAATTGCTCTCTGACTAAGACCGACTTGCAGAAGGAAGAATTTGCAGGATTGTGCCCTTAGTTAACATGACAGGTGAGAAAATCAATTTCCTTGTGTGGGAGAAGTAGACAGTGTTAAAGTGAATACTCAGAGAATCATTATTCATTCTCTTCACACTAGAATTCAAAACCAGTATTTGAAGTTTGGGGAAGTTATCTTAATTAGGATTATTTTAAATTGTCAGTTTAAAGACTGGCAATTTAATTACCAGGAAAACAGATCAAAGTAAATGCCTGAAATGTACATTTTAGTATGACTTATCAAGGAAGATGGAATCCAGTAAAATAAGGGGGGAAAGAAAGTAAATATGCAGATTGCCCAAGTACTCCCCTCCCAGGGAATTAAGAAGACTCCCTCCCTGGCTTCATGTGCTTGATTGAAAAACCAGTCATCCTTTTACAAAGTAAATATGTCAGAGGACTGAGTCTGTCTCTAAAAGAAAATGTTATTTTCCACGTTACTTTTGCAAAAGTCAGGCTGCTGTTAAGTATTACATTGCTGTATTTGCAGGTAAGGTAAGATGTCTGAATCTCAGCATTTACAGCCATGATTGACTGTGATCCAAGAAGGCACCTAGAAATGGCAGATGTAATTGGACTTCAGCAGCACAGAGCCTCTCACTCAGAGGAGCCTTGGCAGGGGGACAGAGGGAGCCTAGTCCTGCCTACCTTAGGAAGATGCAAACACGAGGAGGGGAATAGCTCTCATACCTCTGTGTATGGGTGCAGGGGAGCTGAATTCACTCAGCATTTTCTGTGGGGACCTACCACTTACTGTGTTTGTTCTCATTGGTTCATGATGCCCAGTAACCTGAGTTAAAATATGTTCCTAGAGTCACTAAAGTTATGCAATACAGGAAGTATGAGAAACAAAAGTTACTTACTAGATATCTATTATTTTTGTAAAATTTCTTTAGTCTATTACAACTCCGATTGCTTTTGACATATTCAATAAATAGGAGGCCAAATCAGAAGGCATAATATGATTAAAAGGCAATCAAAACAAATCAAATCAAACAGTGACTCTTAAATGCTTAGGGAAAGTCCACTGGATTTTTGTGACTCTATGCAAAAGTGACTCCTCAGGCACAGCAATTTTATTGACTTTTTTTTTCCCTTTCCTAAATGAAGGGGTCGGTATATGCTATGAAAGAAAATATTTTTATTATTTTATGTGGTGAATATTTGCATTGAGCTTGTCTCCTTCTGACATCACTTGCAGTATTTTTTTAGTAGTCTGAGATAAAGAGCAGTTTCTTTCCATTTCAGTTCTCCAAAGTGATGCTTGCAGTCACAATTCATCAGGATGCACCAATACTTCCTTAGTATACAGGTATCGCACCTAGAGCATATTTCAACAAACAGTATAAATATTTTATAGTGACAATTCCCTCATATTCAGCTCTGGCAAAAGAGAGAGCACAGGGGTTTATGTCAGTGATCCAAAGCAGGTCAGCTCACAGAATTGACCTAGCAGAGTTTTGGGTGATTATTATCATAACACAATATTATATTTTTATAAGGTTGTTCTGCCATCTGAGCCTTCCACTGATGTCCTGTGGGAGTTGCCCCTGTGTATCTGACAGCTGAATTGGTCCTTGGTGAATTTTTAGCACATGGAGCTGTGCACACAACTTTGGTTAACAATAACATGTTGCTATGGGAGCTCTGTGCATGCAACTCCCTGCTTACTGTGTCGAAAATTACTCTGGAAGGCAAATGTAAGTATGTCTGGTATTAGTCTAATTATTAAGTAGAATTAGAATCTTGTGCTCTGTGAATATCAACCAGAGAAGGAGCTTAGCATGAATAAAGATGCTTGCCAGCAGTGGCTGAGGTGCTTCTTCTGCTTTCCTTTAAACGGAAATCACATCCATAGCCGGGAGACTAATTATTTTGGAACCTAAGGGAAATGCAGCCTATATAAGAGAGAAAGTGATCTGCAGTTAAGGATCAGTGAGCCAGCTAATGGCTGGTTAGTCAGGAGGGTACAACTCCAGAATGTTAATAAAATGTGTCTGAAGTCCAACACCTCAGGGAAGAGGCTGAATGCTGCAGAAGATATATGTAGACAGAGACTCTGTTGTTTTCTACTGCTGAACCACTTCTTTAAATCAGGTTTTAAAACTGTTTTGAGACTTGTTTATGAATATCAAAACACCAGCAGGATAATAAAGCAAAAATCACTGTGGCCAAAGCAAAAAATGTTGCTAAAAGAAAAATATTATCCTTTTGTGAAGTACATAAAACATGTTTGGTGCTTGCTGAGCAGGTGTGCAGTGCAGTACTCTTGTTCAGCAAAGGCTTGGCTAGTTTTTGTCATGCCCTCACTAACAGAGATCATGACTTATTAACCAAAACAGCATGTAGCATTTAAAAATACAATATAAATGCTAGCTGTTTTATCCTTACAAGAAACAGCTCAGGCCAACACTGTGACTTTATTTTGCGAACAGAGAATATAAAGTACAAATCAGCTAGAGGTTTTGACAAGAAAGCCTGTAGGAAATACCAAATTGTTACTTGTTGTGTATTACTTAAAGTAGTTATTATATGATTTTGCTTGATATATGTGCATGCAGCTGTGTAACAAATGCTGCAGAGTAGTATTTTGATAAACACAAGAGAACATCTCCCTCCTTAAAATGTCCTCTCTCAGAGACCAAGTGCTGTGATCCTGTGAGTTCTGCACCCAGACTTGCCTGGGGCTGAGGACTGCAGGATGGATCCCACACACCTTGAAGACCTGAGCTGCAGGGACACTGCAGGAATAGCTCAGAGGCAGGTGACAGCACAGCTCCTTGGAATGCACCTGGAAGTAGACACAGCTCTGTGTCATGATGGCCCAGCCACCACAGCCTCTGCCACTCCTTCCCTTCATGCTGCAGCATGGCTCAAATCCATCTGCCCATTACCCTCTGAGATTTCTGTCCAGCACTGAGCCCTTTTACAGTTGTAGGAAGAGGCAGGTATGTGTTTTACAACTCTTCTACATCTCAAACCACAGCACCAGTTACTTTACTTAAATGAATTTACTGTTTGGTGATTTACTGATTACTAGTATCAGTTTTCTGAACAGGAGCAGGCATTTTTTATCTGAGAAAGGTGCTAGTGAGGCTGATACTGTGATAGTGATATTGTCCCCAAGGCACCCTGCAGTGTCACCCTTATAGAAGTAGATCCCAAGGGAAATGAAACTTTTTGGATAAGACTTGGAAGATTACTTCAGCCATGCTTAATCTAATGGTGTCAGCCTTCTGCAAACAATGTCATCACACAAGAAATCTCTGGTAGTGGAACCTCTCCTTCCACAGGAGTTTATAATGTATAGTCCAGACTGTCTGATTACTCCACCTGCTTCTCTACTTCTGCTGGTAGTTTTTGTAGTCATGGTAGTTCCACTTTCAAAAAAATTATTTGGAAGGCAGAAAAAGGTTTTTATACCAATTACACTGAAACAAGAACTCAACTGTTATCAGTAGAGTCACTCCAATTTACAACTCTCTAATTAAATTTGCTCTTGAGTTGCTTAAAGCCTCCCCAGGAAAAATGTGTCAGCAGGTATTTTTGTAGTTTTCAGCTTCTGAAAACAGATATTTTTAGTTTATTAGTCCTTTTACTGGCAACATACAATATTTAGGTGAAATATTCTTAAGGAGTTAGGGACATTTTGAATAAATGACTGTATATATATATATATATATATATATTACAAGAAGTTAGAACTCACAAATAGTCCAGAGCCAATGAATGACTTTTGCTCCATGAGAAACATTAAGTGTCAAGTTTGGAAGATGAAACAGCAGAAACTTTTAGTCTAGGAAGGAAGGGAAGTAGTCAGGCCATGGTCTTCACAGTCATATAACACAACACTAGATCAGATGATGAATGTGTGCCTACAAGGAGCAGGACATTACCAGCCTCTAATGAGGGCTCCTTGCTAATGACTCTGCCATTAAAGGATGTCTTTCTTACCTGTTGGATGTGCTACTTGGATTGTTGGCATTTTATAATACCAGCCATTTTATCACACCCCATAGGAATTTGAATTTAAAATGTCCAGAATATCCCATACAACCAGTAATAGACACAGATACAAAATATTGTATAGCAGACTTAAGCAAAAGTTTATCCTTATTTCCACATTCTTCTGCCTACAATAAATTCTGGCATCTTTTTCGTATTTGTAATCCCATGTTGGTAGAGATAGACATAAATTCAAAACAATGCTTTGGCATACTTCCCAAAAAAATGAGTTCATACATTGAAAAATGGATTCTTAACAGAAAATGCATGTTTGTAATTTGCTTTGACCTGTTTTCATTTCCATGTCATTTGTAATTTTGTAACAATGAAGTTTGCAGGAAAAGCTCATTGAGTGTTTACAGTGAGACCCTTCCAAAATGCAGTCAGTGTGTTTGGTATTTGAAAACACATCCTCAGCTCATGAAGCCCCAAAGTGAAAGGAAATCTGGACTGAGTTTTCAAAAGTGGAAAGTGGGAATCTGCACACAGAACTGGGTGTTGGGTTGCACAGCTGCAGTGGACTGTCCTCTGACAGGGAACCAGAGCAACAGGAAAAAAACTGGAGCTTGCCTGCATTGCTGTGCTGGTGAGGAAATATTTGGCTGCATTATTTCAGCAGTGTCGTGGTGTATTTGTTACTGTGAGATGATGTAAGAGATCCTGCTTTCCTAATCATGGGAAATAATAAATAATGAGAAATCATCTCCTGGGCTGCGCTAGCAAGTGCTTGAGTGGAGAGGACAACAGCAGGGCACATTTCTGCTCAAGTAACCTCCCATGAAACTGTCTTTAGCAGGATGCCTCTAATTCCTGAGCAGAGTAATGCTTCTGGTTTGACTTGTGACTTCTGTGTCAGCTCCCTGAGGGTGCCTTCAACCCCAGCTCTCCTCGACAGTCTTCCCAGTGACCTCCATGCACACCAGCTCCACCCAGGGCACAGGATTCCCTCTTGGCTCAGCCATGCCCCATCTCAGCCACATCTCTGCACTGTCTGTGGCCAGGGCTGGGCCCAGCACCATGGGGAGCTTTCCTTCTGCATTCACTGGTTCCCAAAAATGTCAAGGGCTCTTGGCACCCATGGGACAGCACCCATCAGGGGTCATGGCCAGCCCTGGGCTCCACACAGCATCTCAACCCCACCCATGGGACAGCCCCACTCCTGCTGCACCCCACCTGACATCACCAGAACACCTGGTTTTGGCAACAACCCCAAATGAGGAGCAGGGATAGCAACCATCAGTCTCACCTGAACATAGCAAACCCAGAACAGCTGCAGTTTCCCATGCAAACTGTATCTTCTGGTCAGGGGGTTGTAAAGAAAAAAGGAAAACTTGTCTTTTTCACTGTTGTTTTTGTATTCACAGATGTGGCTATATGGTTTCTGTGTGTCCAAATAGTTTTCTACCACATGGAACTGAAGTTTCCTTTGATGTCTGTTTTCTTTTCCACCTTTTTTTTCACTCTCTGCTCCAAACTTCTACTAGTGTGATATACACATTTCATTGTACCTGAAGCCACGGTGCTCATAACCTGAGAATCAAACTCTCACAAGGGCCAAGAATTGCATCCCTCCTAGCTTCAGTTCCTAAATCCTAAATTTTATATGGATTCTGATGGCTTGAGGGCTTCTATCTGAGACATTGACAGATCAATTTGACCTATTTTAAAGAATATTAAGTTCACACTTTTCTCTGAAGCTGGATGTTTTATTTCCTCAGCTGTTCTTATTTGCTTTAGTTAAGAACTAGTATTGTGTCTCCAGTTTTGATTAAACATTGTTTGTAGTCCACTCTTCTAGCCTGCAGTGGAGAAGAAAATATGTTTTCAAAGACCAAATGTCAGTAATAAGTCATTACAGCTGATGCAGCAAAGCTGTAGCCCATGTTATCACCATCTTTTATTCCATACAACTTCCTGATCTATTCCACTCAAAGATCTGCTTTCTTGCTGTCCCTTTAAAGGAAATTTTATGGGATTTTTGATCAAGACAATGCAGAAATCTTCGAGTCTCAAGATAATGCAAAATATTCTTCTTTTTTCTCTCTACAAAAATTGCAAGCAGTTTTTTATCCTGTTCTGTGGAATAAAGGGCTGGGAGTTAAAAGGGTAACATTTGATAGAATACTTCTTTATTGAAAAGCATCTATGAATACCCCAAGGGATATTGGTTGAGGTATGACTGACCACCAAGAAGAGGGAACTGTTGTTCTGCATCTGCATTGAGAAAGGGCAGGTTGCCACAGCTCTCTCCTGCATGGGGAATGGCTGTGTCTCCTGAGAACCAATTTGACGAGGGCCTCAGGTCCATGGGGCAGTGCTGTGTTACCTGCCCTGCCCCACTGAGCTCTCTGACTCAGCTGGAAAGTGAGGGAAGGGCCACATCTCTTTGTGACATCTCACAGGACTAGATCATGACTGTTATGCTGTGATACATTACTATTTAGTAAACATCAATTTTAAAACATACTATGCAGTGTTTTCCATGGGTGTGTCTCAAGCCTGATTCCTTTACAAATGGCCTTTTCTTCTTGTAGGTCTCCCTGGAGATCAAATTTGGACCACATCCTTCTGTTTACCCACAGTAATTCCCATTAACTTCAGAGAGTGTGTCCCACATGAAACAGTGGATTATTGCAGAAAATTACAGCTTGCTTTTTGTTTTTCCTGTACATTTATTTCTGTTGTTTTGCAGATTTTTTTGTAGTCTGCCTAAGTCCCTGAATTTATTTCAAAGCTTAAGGGTGTAAGTTAATGCATCTACAACTTTTCTTCTTTTCAGAGTATTACAATTTTTAAAGGCATTATGGCAATAAGATCTTTGTTCCATGAAATATTCTTACAATATGTTTTTCTTAGTTCTTTACACATCTGATGTCTTAATAGGTTTTGCAAACTCTGTCACAGTCAGTGACAAAGTAGATTCCTGCCAATTACAGAGCATTGGCTTGTCATTTAATGTTTTTGCCTCCACTTCTTTTTTGGGACAGATATTCAGACATACACCACCTTCCTGCTGCAGATAAATTGGTTCATTGCCATTTCAGCCATTTAGCATTTTTTCTCAGGTGGACATTCTTTGGGTTTTGTGACAAAATGTCATTACAAAAAGAGATAGAAAACTTGGCATATGTGGAAATATATCTCAAAAGTAAACATTTGGTTGTCTTTCAGTACACACCTGGTTAAGGTATGAAGACCACAGCCACTGACTCTTTGGAGCTACAAGCTGTGGAGTTTGCAAACTTTCCAAGAATAATTTTCTTAGGTGCACCCATTTATTAGAGTAATGTATGAAATATTGGCATTTATCCAGATTACTTTAAGAAAAGAATGAAAAAACCTCACCTCCATTTCCAGAATTATTACTTTGAGTTGTGTTAGTATTCCCACCAAAAACTTCAGTGTATCTATGAAAAGGTTTTTTGAGAACTATGCTATCTATCGGTTACAGCTCCTCAGCTGTTAATGCACCAGGCTCTTATCTGAGTAGGTTCTGTATTTAACACCACATTAAACTAAAGACAGCAAGTTTGCTATCTGGGACACTCTCAGTATGGAGACTAAATGCATTCTCTTGGCTCTGCTTCTTCAAATATGTATTTGCCTTCGCTTGTCAGGTGTGCTGTATAATAAGGCAAACTGGAATTATTTACTGTGCCATTGCACTGGGGATTAAAATGGCACAGAAATGTGATTTCAGTAAAAAAATTATTCTTCACCCAGATCCCTGTGCAAGGTGGTCAGGGTAGCTGGAGGATGTCTTCTACAGGGCATGGCTATAGGCAGTCCTCTGCCTCAGAAGATCCAGTCTCAGCTCCTTAACCACAGGCTTGCAGGCACTGGGGAATTACTGACTTCTACTCTGGCTTCCCAGGATTATTATTTATGTATTTGGCTAGGTGTCTTCTCTCTTCTGGCTGGCTGCCCTACCCCCTAGGTTTTTATTTGATGTTTCTTCTTGCCTGCCTTCCTCCTGGCCTCATAACTCTTGCATTCCTGTCTCTGCCTCAATCCAGGGGTAGAGGATGTGGCCTCTACTCAGCCCCTCTCCACTTACAAGGCTCCCCAGGAAAGTCATGCTGTACCTCTCGACCCTTCAACAGCTCTCAGCCCACCTCACTTAAAACATCTCCCTTATCAGTCAGACTGTCTCTGAAAACAAATTCAAACCCCCAGTCCAGGGCAAACCAGGCTGCTGAAGCCCAACAAGGGGTGAGGACTAAAGCACAGCATTTCTCACCCAGCTGTGAGAAGCTCCCTGACCAATATTGGGCACGGGGTAGATTGTCTTTTGAATATAAGTGTTTAATTTTAAATATCTCACCCCATGTGACCAGGCACCTGATCTGCTTGTGAAACCTCCTCAGGAAGCAATAAGGTGCCTTTCTGGATCACACCAGGGCTGTCAGATCAGAACCATGCTACGTTCAGAAACACAGCAGTCAGCTCACCCTGCTCCCACTGCCAAAGCTGCGGTCCAAAACCCATTGCCAGCTGGAGTGTGGTGCCATAAAACACTTGGCACCGAGTGCTACATGATCCTTGAAGACACTGGTTCTTGGCAGGAAAGGAGCTCTAGCCTCCTTAGAAATTGCCCCAAGGGATAGATTTTCTTTATTCAACTCTTCTTTTTTTTTTTTTTTTTTTGGTTCTCCTCACTACATCTTTTGTAGGTGGAATGTAAGGGTTTCAACACTTTTAAGGTAGCATGAAGATGTTGATAAAAAAATAGTTGACCTCTCTAACAGTAATATAGTCCAAGCTCCATTATGTTTCATTTATTATTTTGTAAATAATTTTATTAAATTTACTTTTCTTCAAAGTCCGCTATATATAAAGGTGTGTCTTTTTCCTACAGAGGCTACACTGCTTTTGCTTCACAAAGCAATTCCACCTTTTCTTTGAGTTTTTGTAATTGTTGAGAAGGAGGAAAAGTGAGTAAGAAATAAAACATACAGTCAAATAGGAAATGTAATTCCATTCAGGTATAAACAGAGTTGAGGAAGAAATTATAGATGCCCCTTTCTCAGTCCTTACTCACGAGTAATGTGAATATCTGGGAAAACACATCCAAATACTGCGATGTTCCCTGGTCTGCAGTTGTTTTCCTAATAGATGTGGGAAAATGTGTTAGATGGTTCTTGGAAGATCCAAATGATGACATTAGAAAAAGCAAAAAGCTGCAGTTTAACAATATCTTAGCACTGCAGCTGTGGAGTGGAGAAATACAAAAACTTGAAAAGCTGTACTGGCTTCTCATTGTTCAAAACAGGGCACTCTAGCAAAGGTCCTACAGAAGAAAAAAAGCTATTTTTTATATTCAAGAGTTGGTTAAAGCAAGTTTCCTAGGCCAGTGTGCCTATAAATTATCTGAGACAAGTTTGTTCAGTAACATCAACTTCCATGGTGTGTTTGGAAAAAGTAAATAGCTTTTCCCTTAGCTGTAAAATGGAAGTTCAGGCTATTTTTTTAGGGACAAAGGAACCTATCTCTCATAGTACTACCCATGACAACTGCCAGGTGATCTCTGTCATGGAAACAAACACTCTTCATCCTTCCTGATTTTTGGTCTGATTCTGGCTCCTGCTGCTGTTGTTGCTCTCCATCAAAGAGAGTCTCCATCAGAGAGTGTCCCTTTCTCAGGAAGACTGGGAGTCCTGTTTAGTCCTGTTTAGGGGTGAGGAAAACATGGAGCAATTTTAATTTCAGATTCATCCCAAAACAAAATTTAGTTTAGAATTAAGGTTTACCCACAGCCCTACTGAGCATTTATTAACCCTGACCATGATTTTCTGAGAAAATAAGGATTAGGCAGAGAAAATGGAGCTTAATGACACTTTAAAATAGCAACATTGCAGCCCAACTCCACAGTTGCAGTGCAAAAGGGAAAATTAATTAATTCCTCACAACTGGCCCAACGTTGCTGTCCTGAAGTCCCTAAAAGGAGAAGAATGCAGAGTAGCCATCCTTGTGAGTTGAAAGAGATGGCAAAGTCCCTCCTAGCTTGTCTTGGTCTGTATAACTGATGCAGAGCTTCAGATTAACAGAACTAATCTGTAGAGACAATGTTAACTGGATATACTTACCTAGCAGCCACTGTTATAAAAGGTAGCATCATTATTCATTTGTTAAGTCTTAGTTGGGTTTTTTCCCCCCTGAACCATAATTCATTTAATTTGCTGTATATGGAACAGTCTGTTTATTGTCCTGAAATTATTTATGCCACTGTGAAAAATAATAGACTTTTTGTCTGAATTCAATCTCTGGATGGCTGAAAACATACCTGAAAAATGCCAGTGTTGCAGTGAGAATGCACTATTTATTCAATGTTATGCACATCTTGCCTACCAAGATCAGAGGGGTTTCATGTGAATTTTTGGTAATGTGGTAATGTCTTTTCTCTCTAGTTTATATTTCAGCAAAGAATTAAACAGGATATGAATTTACAGGCAGCTCAGAGAAGAGATTGAAATGCTGGAACAAGTTTGTAACTGTCCTTTATACTATGTCTTTTGAGAAGGATATAGATCATGTAAAGCTCACTACAATAATTCTTGAGGTTGGCTGACTCTTGAATGCTTAATCTTTTGACCTTTATGATGTATTAATGTTTTCAACATATTTATCTAAACTTTTATGGAGAAGGCATCTCAAATTATGTGTGGAGGGGGAAAAAAGGAAAGGAAAGAAATCTGGAACCAATAAACTTGTGGAGCTTGTAAATTCTTTCTTTCCAAGTTATTCATTCTAAAGAGGGTACAGGCTCTGCCTCTTAGAAACAAAAATGCAGACAGAGGAATGGGACACTTAATGAGCATAATATATCTGGAGGCTTCAGACTGAGGACAACCTATGTTGAAGTATCTGTCTTTCCAGTCAAATCTCTTAAATTTCCTTTCCAAAATTAAAGGTTCCTACTACAATACAGTCAAAATTGGTGGAAAATTAATCAAAACCTGACTGGAAGACACTGGTCTTCAGTGCAGGTTTTGTCCACATTAACTTTGCTGTGACTCTCATAGTTTGGGAGGTTTAGTCTATGTGGAAACCATTTTTTTTCTGTTTTCTTTTTTTTTTTAAGCATCACCACTTCAAAAGTGGATGAAAGAACACTGTAAAAAAAAGACTTAGGAAAATCATTTAAGGTCAAAAGCCACAGAGAGGAAATTCAAAGCCACAGAAATTTTTTTTACGAAAACTGATCACGTGAAAACAGGAAAGGAGATGATTAAATTGAAAATACTTTGCAACCTTAAGTATAATAGACACCAGTAATCATTTGCTGATGTGTTTACTGTATAAGCTGCACATGAACAGACTAAGTATATACAATATGTCAGATTTCAGGTGTGAGCCAGGTTGTGTGTTCATTGCCTTATGATTCCCAGAAATGTGTGTTTTCTCAACAATGTTCCCGAAAGCATGTGGAATATGGAGACTGTAAGATTGATACTACAGGCCTTAAAACTTAAATATTCCATCAATAAAGCAGGTAAACTGCTCTCCTGTGCATCATTTCATGTCCTATGGGAAGTGTCATACAGCCATGAGGCCCCAGACTTCATATTGTGGTCTCTCATTCAACCTCAAAGCAGCAGACTGAGAAGATATCACTGCAATAAATCAGGGGGATTGTATTATTTGTCAGTTCTATCAAAGGTTGACAATTGTTCTGCATGAATTGGGCATCTGGATTATCTGCAGTGCTTACCCCTTAAAGCACAGCAAGAAAGATAATCTGTGTCCCTGAGTGCTGCTTTTACTCTCTGCTCATACTCTTGAGTGTAGCTATAGCTGGGTCTGTAGCAGGGTAGCATTTCATTCATTTGAAAATAAATTTCTATAAATTAAAATGGATTTTGTTGGCCTTAAAGACAGTCAAATTTAAGATAACAGGAAGGAAATACTGAAAATCCTTACAAATGTTGAGGGAAAAAAATGTTCAAACATATTCCCAAGGAAATTATACCTTTGAGGTTAACTATATCATTGAAAGCAGGAGATTTAACCCAACTCCATGGGTCGAGTGCCTTCACAGGGATAATCTACTGATGTCAGAGGAGAAAGACTCTCTTAATTCATTAGAGGGGATCTCCATCTTTTAAGTGACTGATCACTTCCTGAGAGATGACTGAGTGCCTCTCCAGCATAGGTGGTTTTGGGTTTCCAGAGGGAAGCCCCACACAGCATAACAGGCTGATGGCACTACATGCTTGGGAACCCTGACTCTGTTCCTAAAGCCTCACAATTTTTCCATTAACTGACACAGCACAGCAATTTATGTGGGGTCAGAACATTGAAATGTTGACAGGGGAGTAGTGCTCATTATATCCTGCTAGTCAGTGGACACCCAAACCAGGTCACCCAAGAGGTCCCTGGGAAGTGGACAGGGAACTTACCGAGCTCTGGCTACCAGCAGGACACAGCCAGACACTGCCTCCGTCTCCTTGTCAAGAAAAAGTTTAATGCTTTTCCAATTACAATTTCAGGTAAAATTTAATCAAGGACAAAAGGGTCTAGTCACAGTGTCACTGGAAACACAGATGTTTAGGTCCCTTTTAAGCCCCATGACCAGGTGATACCATCTGTGATGGGAACAGACAGGTTCCCCTTGCATCAAGAGTTCTTTAGAGTCCCCTACAATTTGAGTCGTAAGCCTGAGTCTCTGTATCTTTGCAGAAAAGAAAAGAAAGACAGATCACAGGGATGTTGAACTGCAAAGAGAGCACCAAGCTGTTTTGTGTGGAAGGGCCAAACCCCTGCCTGGCACTGGGACAGGGGTGTGCTTCAGATCTCACCGGCCTGTGCTTGGCACAGTGCTGAAGGGCACTAAGCACAGAGGGCTGGGACTTGGTAATCCCCATGCTCCTTCTCCCCAGGGCAGCACTTCATTTCAGCCCACAGGGAAAGCCCTTTTGGACCACGCAAGCCAATTTACTAATGAGAACATTCTGGCCCTAATGAGGAATGGGCAGTCACGCTAATGCAGGAGGATACACTGAATATCACCACATACGGTCAAATCCATTGTCATAAACTTCCAACTCCAGTTATCTGTTCCTGTCAGACCAAACCAGCCTGAACTCACAGACCAACCCACTGATTGCAGACACAGTGCTGTCTGTGTTTGGTTTTCTCTGAAATCAGCTTCCACATCCCCTTGTATCTCCTCAAAAACCAACTCATTCTAGCTGTCGGTTATAAGGTGGAGTATGAGCACAAACTGCTTTCAATATCCATCACCAGCTTTCCACAGGGGACTTTGATTCTCAAATTGTATGTTGGCAATTGCAGTCAATAATGACTACAGAATTTTCTATTACATTAACTGTAGTAAACTGAAATCTAGTACCTCTGAAAATAGAGAAAGTATCCTGAGTATTATTAAAATAAAGTATTTGTGTGTTATTAAAATAAAGTATTTGCTAATGGAGCCCAGCAATTCTCCTCTAATTACTTTAAATTTCAGTATATAGAGACTATGTTGAGTGACTAGCCCATTTATTTGCATCCTGGAAAAGCTCATGTTCTAGGCATGTGTTTATATGATAACAGCTTCAAGCATATGCTTTTTACTTTTCCCAAATAGACAGATGATTTGTTTTTCTAGAGGCTCCTAATAGGTTTTCTGCTCATATGCTGCAGTTAGCACACTTTTTTTTTCTTATTTAGAGTTTTGTGGGAATGTACTGTTCTTGGAAGATGTTAGATTGACAGTCCTGCACGATACTCCAACCTGCCCTGCTATTTTCCTTAATCCTGACCTGATGAAATCACCTCCTGGGGAGAGAAAGATGGTCACTCTTCATCCCCTGCTGGTACCTGGCTTCTTCACTGAAGACTGCTCATAAAACTAGCAAGCAAGACCACTTCTCAGGGTATGCAGTGAGCTTTGGGCATCTACATGGAAGAACTGGTTGAAGAATTTTTTGTTTGCTAATCTGTCAATTCTATAGATTCAGAAACCTAAAATTCAGTTTTCTTTAGCACACTAGGAATTAGGATATGTCTCAAAGAATAATTTTGCACAGAGTTTTAAAAAGTTTAGTATTTTATATAGATTTTTAAAGTAGAGTAGCTATGTCCTTGTTTTGTAGAAATATTTCCATTTCACTAACACCTATCCTGAAAAGAAAAAAAAGTTGATTGTCTACTTATTTATTAAACTTCAAGTCCCTTTCACAATGATCCCAATCAAACATTCAATCATGCTAGATTTAAAACCATCAGGGGCCTTTTTTTGTAGAAGGAAAACTGCCTCACTGACATGTGTAAAACCAAACCACAGTTTGGGGCTAGAATTTGATGGGGTGAGTCTTCATAAAATCCAACTGTAAGAAGAGGCAGAAATACCTTCTGGATATACATAGTAATTGAGTGTTCTGTTCTTTACTACATTTTAAAAACTCGTCCCTGAGACAGTGTGGCCCTTGCCTTGGCAGCTGTTCAAATCAGCTGAAATAAACCTGGAGGTTTCATTTTGTCTGGCTTGCCCAAGAGACAACTCTGATCCGTATGGAAACTGAGTATAAAGCATGTAGGCATGCAGTGACAAAAGGTGCCTACGGGCAGCAAAGGGCAAGAAACCAGGATGGGTCAGCTGAGTAAACATCAAAGACTCTCAAATAACCAACAGAAAAGTAAATATTCTCAAGCAAATGGGATATGCCCATAACACCATTGAGATTTCATAAAAAACATTCTTTGAAAGCAGTTCTGCTGGGGTGTTTCTATTTGTCTTTCTCATTCTAGAATATTGAATTAAAATGGTCTATTTGCTCTTAAAGTTCGTAAGTTCTTGCTACTCAATCCCCACTGCAGCCTCTTGACACCTCAATTATCTCTTCAGCAACTCCTGATAGTACTACAGATGATGGCATTGCCCATCTGGATATTTCTGATACACCCCACCATGATACTTGCTTAGCAAAATACATGCAGAGGATAAAAGGTATTTATCTATAAAAGGACTGTGCAAGGTCTAGGAATTATTTAAAATCCACTTAAACCCCATGAAGGTAAGAAGTCATGCATTTGGGGATTACTATTTGAGAGTATTAAAGGAACATATTTTAAAGACAAAAATCCCTACATGATTTCTTATTGCTTCATCTCCTGCAGAAATTAAGATGAAGGATTAACATACCCATTAATTTCAATGCTCAGGCCCCTAACTTGAGCTAACCTGAGAACTTCTGCTGTTACATTCACTCACATAGCTTCTGCTGTTCTTTGATAATAGCAGGACTGGTATGAGCTGCATATGATGTAATTATTGTTTATTAAAACCCAACCATTGGCTGGGGTAGTTTTGTATGTCAGAGTCATTCTGGCTTAGGTGGTGATGTCTCTAGTGTGCTGCACGTGGGAGCTGATCATTTTGGCTGCATGAGGAACCTCCCCAACAGCTGATGTAGTCACTTAATATCTGGCATGAGTGGTGGGATGAATGAGTGCTGCTGGAGGCTCGGTCCTCTTTCACAGCTGTAGCAGGAGGGAGTTGCCAAAAGCTCATGTGATTTCAGGCTAAGGTATAGCAACTTTCTGGAAGCACAGTGGGGCAATAAAAGATGTGCTAAATATACAAGTCCATGGAAGGCAAATAAAACATATGAGATTTCTTTCGGCTGGTAGTGGTGGTTCATCGGTTTTGCTTGGGAAGCAAGAATCTGACCCTGGTTCTTGCTGGTTTTTTGCACCTCCATGTGTGACTTCTGCTTGTTATTCTCTTTTCTGGAAAATAAAACATTGCCACTGTATCGACAAAGGAAATGAGGGGGGTTTCTCGTGTAACTGTTGCAGTACTAGATTACCATTACATTTTACATTACCTTTTGTGTCGTGGAGTATTTTTTTTTTCCACCTTATTCATGTCTCCAAGCAGGTGTGGGTTTCCATGGGTGTTTGAGAGCCAGCAAGCCGGGGGCCTGAGATGCCACAGCATCTGCTGAGCTGGCAGTGGAGGAGCCCACACGCTGTGTGGGATGAGCCCACGTGGGTACCCTTAGAAAGCATTGAAAGTGTAAGATAAAGTGTAAGATAAAGAGCATTAGTGTGAAAGGGCTCGTGAATGTGGATGTATCCCACCAAAATAAGAACTAGTGTAGCAAACACTGCTTCTTCCCTTCTCCCGCTGCTTCAGAGGCATGCTATCAATGCTCTACTTTCCGATGGTCTAGTTTCTGGTCCCGGGCTCCAGGCACCGCCACGGCCTCTCAGCCTGAGCTGCCCGGGAGTGGGGCCGAGCCCCGACAGCCGCCGCCACATCCACACCGCTTCTCGGCGCTGTGTGGCAAACCCACACAGAGACACACACAGACACACAGACACACAGACACACAGACACACAGACACACAGACACACAGACACAGCCCCCGACACACACGCACAGACACAGACACACACCCTCACACACATCCCGAGGCAGGGGACACCTCGCCGGCCCCGCAGAGCCCGCCCCGGACCTCCCCGATGTTTCTTGTCCGCTGCTTCTCCCGAAGGCGCGTACGGGAGCCCGCCCGGCGGTGCGGGGAGAACCAGGCGCTCCCAGGAGCTCCCAGCACCGGGGGCACTGCCAGAAACCGGGAGGGAGCCGCAGCCCTGTTTGTTCACGTCCCTCCTGCTCTAAGAGCTGGAGTGGGCGAGGGGCCGGGATTCCCTGTGGGAGGTTACTCGGAGGCTCGGGAGGCCTGGCAGGAACATTTCACAAATTGATGGTGGCACAGTGTGTGCCTGTACCTCCCGAGGGCTGGCACTGGGGCATTCCACGAGGAATTCGCCCCTCGTTTCCCACGTCGCCCCGGAGGCGGTGACAGCCTCCCTAAAAGCCCAAAAGTGCCTTACATGCCTAGCGCGGCGGACGTCTAAAGGTCGCCACGAAGTGCCGAAATGCCGAGATGACGGGCACGGGGAAACGCGACCCGGAGCCCCTCCGGTGCACCGGAGCGGACTGAGGGACCCATCACTCGGTGGCCCCGCGGGTGGCAGTCCAGCGTTTCTCCCGGCAGTGAAATTCAGGGCAGCAGGATGCACGGCCCCAGCGGGGTGGAGGCATCCCGCAGTTACGGCCCCGGAAGAAGTGGGAGCAGGACGCTGTAGAGCCTGGGCTCTCTGGGGGAGCTGCTCCCGTGCCTGCGGGACTGCGTCTCGCTGGGCTCGGGCATCGAAGCCTGGAAGCGCAAGGGCGCACATCCCCTCTGTATTCTTTGGAGGGGAACCGCTTTCGGTACTTCCCCGGGGAGGACAAACCGGTCAAAAAAAAAAAAAAAATTAAACTCCTCATCGCGTTGAAAAATTGCGTTCATTGGGTGTGGGGACAAAAGCTGTCTCTGACTTTTACGTTCATTCCCCTAATGCCGCGGAAACATAAGCCCTTCCAGAGGGCAGGAGCACCCCGAAGGACTTGCGAGTCAAATCCCCCTCAGCCGCGAGAGCACCTCCTGAGCCCGGCTTCCCCCGGCCTCAGTCGATGCTTTTAATTAAACGCAACTGCCCCTTTTTGTTAAATCCCCGCCGAGAAGGGTTAGGCTCCTACTTCTGGGGAGGCAGACGGCGTGTGCTGGCCGCTGAGCATCGGACTCTCCGACCAGGGCGGGGCGGTCGCAAAGTGCACCCCTGCCATCTCTGTATGCACAGAGCACCTTGACAGGGAGAGATGTGGGGCTGTTGCGCCAGTTTGTCACAAATCCATTAAAGGAAAGGCTCAGGGGCAGGATCTAGACCCCCCCTCCGGAACCAACAGTCCGCCTGCGGTAGACACCCCAAATACCTCGGGGCACCGGGGCGGCTGCTGTGCAGGAAGCGCGGAGAGGAGTGCAGGAGCAAGTCCCCGACGGGAGAGCGGGGGAGGCGCTCACGGGGCCGGGGTGTGTGGGGCCAGGTGGGCCAGGCACGTCCCGTCAGGGATCGCAGCCACATCGCCCTCTGAGCTGGGGGGCGCCGGTGGAGGGCGAACCCTGCGTGGGGAACCACACTGGCAAACGCCCCCGTGAGACCCCGGCAGCCTCCGCGGGCAGAACGGGCCATCCGTAGATACCTTTGCTGTCTTTGCCAAGTCCCAGAACTTCATTTAGGAGCTGGAAACGAGAAAGTCGCCTCCCTCTCTTTTTGGGTTGTTTTTTTTTTTTTTTGGAGGGGGGTGGGTGGGAGGGTGGGAAGGAGGCTTGGTGGCCGCAGCCGTCCGCCTTAGCAGGTGTCGTTTGCGCCGGACGGGAAAGCCTCCGCGCCCCGCTGCCGCCCGTCCCGGCGCTGCCGCCCCCGCGGTGCGCGCAGCGAGCGCGCAGGTAGCGGGAGGGAAGCGGCGGCGGGAGCGCGGCTCCGAGAGCGCTGGGGCGGGTGCGGACAGCGGGAATGGCGAGGCCCAGGAACGGCAGCAACCATGCCCGCGGTACGGGAGCGCTTCCAGCGGGGAGAGCCCCTGCCGCTCGCTTTGCTGTGGGGCGCACGTCGGGCCGCGGCGGCGGCGGTGGTCAGAGAGCCCTCGGCCCCGGGATCCACCGCGGCGTGGCGGAGGATGTGCCGTGGTCCCGCTTGGCAAGGGCTGGTCCTGCTCCCCCTCGCTGCGCCAAGACAGCCCAGAGAGTGCTGCGGGCTCGTCGCTTGCTTCGCTCAGCTCTTCGGAGCCGCTTGCACCGGGGATAATTTGGAGGGATTACAGGGGAAGTTGTTTTGTCCGTTTCTTAAAGCGAATGATCCTTCTCTTTCCTTCTTATTTCTTTTTTTTTTTCTTTCTTTTTCTTTTTTTTTTTCCTTTTTTTTCTTTTTTTTTTTCATTCTTCTTCTCTAAAGTACGATATGAGTACCAAAGATAAATTAATGTGGGCAGGTATGTCCCGCTCCCCCCGCCTCACCCATCACTCCGGTGACGTGAGGAAAGACTCGCGAAGGAGCAGGAGGAAATTATGGGCAACGCCAACACCATCGGGTACGCTCCTCTACGGTGAAAAAAAAAAAAAAAAAAAAAAAGACCAGAACGACAAAACCCATAAATAGGGGATGGAAGAAAAAGGACTTGCAGCAAAGCCCCCCTCTCAAGCCCCAGGGGAGGAGTAGGCAGTAGGTTACCGGAAGGAGCAGAGATTAAGTCTACCTTTACCATGCTCAAAATTAAGAAGCATCCTAGTGTCTGTGCTGCTGAACAGCAAGGAGGCTTTCAAAATGCCGCTTTGCTAGGTAAAAATTACTCCGGGCACCTCTCCCGCAATTCCTCCCCCTCCGCGCACCCCGAAACCTGCCGAGGAGCACGAAATCTGCCTGGTCCTGCCGGGCACCTCCACGGAGCAGGCCTGCAGGTTTTCCTGTAATTCCGGGATTCCCTGTTGTAAGCTCTTAAACAGAATATTGAAAACATTTTCCTTATGGTGCCTGTTCTTGCCTTGTAGCGCTGGTACTAAACAAATAAGAAAAGTGTGTTAAAGGGAGGCTACGGTTACAGCATCTTGGCCTAATATTCCCACATATAATTAAAACCCTAGCCACAATAATGCATAAATAAATAACAGCAAACAGAAGGGACCGTTCCTGTTCCTGTCGAAAACAACTGTTTTGGCTCTGTCACTGTATTATTTTATTGGAGCAGTCTACGCCATTCCCTCCTAATTTTATTTTAATTTATTTTTGTGGGAGAGACAGCAGGGAAAGAAATGATGCATTTGTTTTTTTTCTTTTAAGTCCATGTTTAGTTTTAATTTTCCTGTATTTTAAAATAAACACACTGGCTGCAGAGTGTTTGATCTTTGCAAGAAGGAAGCCTATATTGTAAAGGAATGTGCAGCAGTTTGGTATGAAAATGGGGTTGTGACTCACAGCTGCAGGCAGAAAAAAAAAGGTGTTGTGGTGTCAGCCAGAGGTGTTCAGTCTAATAACTCAAGCTGTAAACTGTATCCTCTAAAATTACTTACGTAGTAAATCACTCTGGAGTTAAAAAATAGACTGGAAAGTGTAAGGGAGGGGGGGAAATCTTTTAGAAGTTCCCTTCATGAAAATTATTAGTAATGATGGGAATTAAGAGTTTAATATCTCCCTCATTTTCTTAAATGTGAGGCTGATATAGTTAATTGCCACTGTATAGCCGATGGTGCTTACTCTCACTCTTTCTCGAAGCAGCAGAAACTCGAAACGCGTGTTTGGGAATAGCTGTTTCATTGACTGCTTTACACGGTTTACAGCTAATTTTGACCATCTCGAAGAGAAAAAAAAAATAAAGAGACAGTCAGGGCAGCGAAAGATCTTAACAATTTTGTATCGCAGCGAAAACCCTCGGAATAGAGGCTACTCCCTCTGCACAGCCGAGGGGAAACATGCCTCTCTCCCCGAGACACGGCGTGTTTCCATCTCTTTGCCTCCCGTAGGTGTATTGGTCTGGTAACACTTGGGAAACTGGGGAGGCTTTGAAAGGAGAGCTCTCTTCCAGCGTAAGTGCTGGGTTTGCAGCATTCCAATCCGGGAGAGCAGGGGGGGAAAAAATTAACCCTCAACTCCGGTGTCATCTGCAGCGTTTTGCTGCAAAGGAATGGAGCGAGTAACGAGGCAGGAATCCGAAAGGAGCATCCCAAGTCGAGATGTGGCCTTTCAGAGGAGCTTTCCCCGTTTCCAGGAGAGGTTTCCTTCGCTGGAAAGGAGATGTTGGCCGTGACTTTCGGGTGGTTGCACCTCGGCTGATAGGGAAAATAACTTGCTGGGAAGATTTCCATCAAGAGACACACTGAGAGGTGAGGCGAAAAAATTAAAATAAGTAAAGTAAAATAAAATAAGAAAAAATAAAACAATAATTAAAAAAAAACTGGGGAAAATGCCCTACGGACGTCAGCAAATGTTTAGGGTGGAAATGAGAAGTCAACAACAATTAAAATCTGGAAGCCACGTTCATTAGTATTCAGCACATACGATCTATCTTTTATGTTTATCTTTCTCCACGGATCAATATTGTAGCAGCATGTGCCGGGAACAAGCAGAAATCTGGCCACTGCATGTGGCTGACCTTTCCCTCTCTCCCTACAGGTCAGATCGTCTTCATCAAAACAGGTCAGATCGTCTTCATAACTATCATCACCTTATGCGGCCACAGCCACGGCTCTCATTAAAACCGGTATTTAATCTAGGCGCTGTGGCTAAGAATCAAAGGAGAAGGGGTGTTTGCCCACACAGAGGAATTAGCAGTCTAGGAAGAAGAAGAAGACAAAAAAAAAGTTGGAATGAAAATTGCTCTTTTTTTTTTTTTTTCTTTTCTATTTTCTTTTTCTTTTCTTTTTTTTTTTCCCCACCGCAAGCTGCTGTACACTGAGGTCCAGCCCGAACCCGCGCACACCGCACAGCCCCCGTCTCCT
Organism: Agelaius phoeniceus; assembly: GCF_051311805.1. NCBI lineage: Eukaryota > Metazoa > Chordata > Aves > Passeriformes > Icteridae > Agelaius > Agelaius phoeniceus. The sequence continues at coordinate 40,047,276 of NC_135266.1, forward strand.
GCGGGGGCTCCGCGCCAGGAGCGCGGGTCGGGCCAAGCCCCGTCCCCGCTGCCCCCGGGACGCCCCGGCCGCGGCCACCCACGGACACGGACCTGCGGCGGGGCGGCCGGGGCGCTGCGCCGAGCCCCCCACGCCGGCGGAGCCCCGCGGACAGGTGTCGGGGAGATCCCGTCCCGCGGCCGCAAGCCCTGCCCGCCTGGGGCCGGCTCACGCCGGGAGCCCCCCGCGGACCCCACGGCCGCCCCCAGCCCCCTGCGAGGTGCGATGCCGCGCGTGTAAAACACCCGCTCAATCACTTACTGGCGCTTGAATTACTCCCCACCCTCCTCCCCTGCTTTAGTTGCCGATTATGTTCTTTTTAACACCAAAAGAGCGTCCTTCCCCCTCCGGAACGCGGCAGCTGATCCCGCGCGTGGGGCTCCGGCGCGGCGAGGGCGCCGCTGGAGGGGTTCCCGCTCCGCTCCGGGTCCCGCCGCTCCTCCCTGCCGGATCCCCCCGTTCCTCGTTGAAAAGCGCTTGGGACCACGGGCGAGGGACGCGGGGGATCTGCTCGTGTTTCCCGCGCTGCGAGGAAGTGGGATCCGCGCTCCGTTTGGTGCCGCGCTTCCTTTTCTCGGGACAGCAGTTAGGCAGCCACTTTGAAGTGTTTATTAAAGACATGAAACCTCTAGCGAAGGTCTTCCCTCACCCGGTCTTCTTATCCTTTTTCCTTCTTCTTCTCTTTTCTTTTATTTTCTTCTTTTCTCTCTCCCAAAAGTATTAATGACAGACAAACCGTCCAGAAAATAAAATTTTAAAAGATAAAAAAAAAAAAAGAAGAAGAAGAAGAAAAGAAAGAAAGAAAAGTGAGGAAACCACAAGCACTGGGGAAGGCTTGCACTTTGGGACAGAGGGGGGCACCGTGCCCTGCAGGGTGGGACAATAGTTTTTGCTTGCTCTGCTGCTAATATGCAGCTCCATCCCTGGTCGTCTGGCTCGGGGAAAAGAGGAAAAAACCAAAAACAATAGGGGAAAAAAAAATCTGAAACCTAAGAGGAATGAAAAAAAGGAGTGGGGGGGGGGGGAAAGAGGAAGAAAAAAAAAGGGACCCATGAAATTAAAAAACACCACCTCAAAAAAAAAAAAGAAAAAAGAAAAATAAAAAATAAAAAATTAAAAAAAAAAAACAAAACAACCCTCACAACCATGCGTGAAGATGACAAATTGAAAAATATACATACCTCGGTGTGCCCGGGAAGGCACAGTTTAGTGCGCACTTGTGGCTGGGGACAGGTTTGGGGGAGCCTACTATGTCTTCATAGCGGGCAGGAAATGTGTACGAGTTTCTGAAAACAAAGGGGAAACTTAAAAGGCTGATACGGGTTTGGGGAGGTCTGGCCAGAGCCAAACGGAGCGGCTGCAGCCCGGGCTGCTGCCCCCGGCACCGGCGGCGGGGCTTGGCCGTGCAGGGGCAGCCCTTGCCCGCTGCGGAGCCCCGCCGGCACCGGCACCGACAGCGCCAGCGGCGCCGCCAGGCTCAGCAGCCGCTCCGCGCTCGGGTTCGGGCGAGAGCTCCTGCATTTTATTCTGTTTCGGTCTGGGCTGTTGTCATGTCTGTCTGTTTGTCGGGAGGTTGGTTTACCTTTGGGTTTGGGTTCGGGTTTTTTTCTGCCACCACCGGCTGGAACCCAAAGGCACCAGAGCAGCCCAGCCAGGTGGAGCGGAGCTGGGGCAGGTGGAGGCAGAGCCCTGAACTGCCCTCCGATTGTGGGTGCGGGGGGCAAAGCACAGCCTGTTGTAGGGACAGACCCCCAATTTTTTTGGCTTGAGAAGAGAGAGTAATTCCCAGGGAAATCAATCCGTCTTTTCAGGGGGCCCGCAGGAAGAGTTAGGAGAGAATTTCATTATTATTAATAACGATAAAAATTAAAGCCACCCCTCCATGCTGCTTTTCACGGTATAAAGAAGGAATCACACCACGGCAGGACAGCCGGCCAAGTGGGGCTGCTGCCACAGCTGGGCACGGGATGCCGGCAGCGGGGCAGAGCCGTGCTCCCGCTTCTCACCGACGGCGGGGCCGTGGGGCCGAGGCGAGCCGGGAGCCGTCGGGGCAGAGCCGTCAGGGAGTGCGGCCACCGGCCGGGACACCCGCTCGCTGCGGGCATGAGGGCAACGCGGAATGATGCCAGGGCAGGCTCGGGACTGCTGCGGAACCCTCAGGCCCCCCTCCAGATTGGTTCCCAAGCTGTCTGCAGGGCCAGGGCAGGGAGATTTGGCAAGTGCAGGTTCAGCGTAGGAGACAAAGCTGGGGAGAGGGAGGGGTTTGGGGTTGACGGTGTCGAGGTGGACAAAGGACAGGGGCGAAGAGGAGGACTTCGGGGCCAGTGGGCCACCCTCGCACAAGGCTGTGAGAGGGATCTTGGCTGCTCTACCCCCTAAAAAAACCCCAACCCCTGAACCTGATGACTTCCCGCTCTCGTTTGAGCGTGGCAGGGCCGGGCCAGGGTCAGGGCACAAGGGAGGCGGGTGGAGAGGGGCTGCGGGCGGGATGCGCCAAGGCGAGGGTCAAGTTCAAGGCCAGCCTGGGTAGGACAGGGAAGGAGGGGGAGCTTACTCACTGCCACAGCCGCCACGGCCGCGTCCCTGGGCCTGCCGGAGCAGAGGCATCCCTGCCGGAGGGACTGGGGCTGTCCTTGCTGCCACACGACCTGCGCTTCGGCCAGAGGGAGGCCGCCTAGCCCCCTCAAGGATCATCCCTGGGCTCCCCCGAAGGCAGAACGGCTCCGAGGGCAGGGAGAAGGGGAGCCCAGCTGCCGAGCGCTTCTCTCCGGTCGGAGATGAGCCCGCCGGGGAGGGGGACGGCGGAGCGGGGTTGGTGGCCCTTGGGCAGGGCTGCTCGTCCGGCCCTGGGCCCGGGAGGGGATTTGGGCAGACGGTGGCTGGCAGGGACTGCCTCTGAAGCGGGACCCCCGTATGGTTTTTCAGCTGTGGGAAGGCCGGCAGGACAAGGAGGGATTCTCTCAGCTGCATTTCCCACGGATGTCTCCAAGGGGCAGGCGGCATATGCCAATGATTTTAATAAATTTTTTTTTTACGTAATATTATTACCGAACATAAATTAGGTTTTAATAGCAGTTTGATTACCCGGGGAGCTGCCGGGTGCGCGGGGACGGCCGCTCTGAGAGGAGCATGGCCGCCGAGGAAGCTCCGGATCCGCTCCACATCTAAACTTCCTTGTCAGCGACGGGACAGGGGGAGGGGGTGTTTTTCCCTCCCTCCTCCCCTTCCCCTGGGTGTAGGTAACCCTCATCTCACCCCAGGAGTGAGCAGGGCCCCGCGTAGCCTCATCTCCTCGCCTAACTCCCTCACACCGGCCGGAGACAGCTCTATTGATATTTGAACACACGGCACAAAGGCCGAAAAACCCAAAGCGGCGGCTGGCCCGGGGGGGTGCGAGGGCTGGGCCCGGCCGGGTGTGAGGAGCAGAGGCTCTCCCGGGCTGCACAAGCCGCCGCTGAGGGCAGCGCAGCCACCGCAGGGCGCTCGGAGCCCGGTCACAGCACTGCCGCTTCGCAGGGCGTATTTCGGTGGCTTGACAAGGCCGAACTTTTGCCACGATTTCCCTGCCGCTGTGACACTCTCCTTGTGTGTCCCGGTGCGGCGGGCTGTGCCCGGAGAGCCGCTGTCCGGCTGCCCTGCACGGGCGGCTCCGCCGGCCGGGCCCCGACGTCGCACTTGGAGCCAAACGCCGGGCCAGCATCCCGGGAAAGTCATCGGCCGGCTGCTCGCCGTCCCTCCCTGAACACATCTGACAACTCAAACCGCTCTCTGGGCTAAAATACAATAAAATAAATAAAATATAATATAATTAAAAAAGAGAGACAGGGAGAGAAGGAGAGGGAGAAAAAAACTCGAAGGGGAAATGTGAGCTCTCGGTCATCACAACTTTCTTCTCTCCCGGGCTGTACGGAGGCTGCCAAAAAGATGACAACACAGGAGGCAAGGACCATCTACGGCTCAAAGCAGCCGAGCTCAGAGCCTTGTCATTGCCCCTCCACCTCCGTCCCGAAACGCCCCTGTTTCTCAGCCTCTGGGGCAATGATGCCCCCAGCCAGACACGCACCGGGGAGAGAGGGGCGAGCCCGAGGAAGGCAGGAGCCGGAGGAAGATGTGCTCTCGCCGGGTAAATATCTTACTAAAGGAGATCTTGCCTTGAAAGTCATTTGGAGAATATGCATATCCTCCCTCACCCTTTTCTTTCAGCTCAGAAGCTTCACAAAGTTTTAGGGGCTTTTGTGGCCTTTTTTTTCTTTTTTCTTTTTTTCCCCCTTTTTTTCCCTTCTGGACGGGAGAGCCCAGCTGGAAGGAATCCTCCTCTTCCAGTAACCAGCGGAAGTTTTAAAAGCATTTGTTTTGCACTCGCCACTCAGCCCATCACATACCTTACAGCAGGTTTTAGAGAGCCTTTGGCGTAAAAAGGAAACAGCTCGTGCAGTTTCAACACGTTTTATTATATTTCTGTATGCATTACTCTCAAAACATATCACAAGAAATGATGAAACCACTTAAACCTTCAAATAAAAAATCTGAAACAGTTTATGCTCACAATTGTACATATTTATAGTTAAGAAACATTCTTTATAAATACTGTTTCCTCTGTAGCAAGTTAATACCATAATTTAATTACAAATGGATAAATATGGTAACAGGTATTTACAGGAGGAAGGGCGTTATTACGGAAAAGCTAACGGCACGACGTTTATTTTTCCTCACAATCTTCCGAACAGGAACTAACAAATTGAACTTGCAAAAGCACTAAAACATCACATGTAAACCCAGCTAACAGAAAAATACATTCACAAGCGTTGTTGTTCGTGTGTGTGTCTGTGAGTAACAGAATGGAGACTTTGGCACGGTATTTCTTCCCCAGTCTATAGTTGAAATGCAGTTTACAATCAAGTTGCTTCTTAAAAAGGAACACAATATTCAAGATATCACAATTACAAAAGAAACCAATTTTTTTTTCTTCCACGTTACTTTTTTTTTTTAAAAGGGATGAACTAAAAAAGGAGGAGAGAAGGAAGTGGGGAGGGAGAGCGGGAGAAAAGAAAACAAGTCCATCACTTTCTCGGGAAGGGAGAAAGAGGGGGAAAAAAGAAAGATTAAAAAGAAAAAAAAAAGGAGAAGAAGAGGAAGAAGAAAGGGACCAATCCGCGGTTTACAAACGGGACGAACTTCTATACACCGACAATCCAGGAAAACCTCGTTCCCCACCTCGCCGGAGGAAGGAGAGGGCCGCTATATACACAGTTCGTGGGACGGGAGGGCGCTGGCTGCTCCGGGCGGGGAGGCGCGGGGACCAGAGGAGTTTGAGTCTCTGATCTTTTGTCTGAAGACTCCGGAGGGAGAGTTTCTTTCCGCCGGCTTGGGAAGCTTTTAGCTGGGTGATGTGTTGGTGAAGCATGGGGATGTTTTGCTCTCTCTCTCTCCTTTCCGTTCCGCCGTTGATTTACTCATTCTCTTATGTTTTTTTCAGCACGTAGTTTTTGGATTTTTTTTTGCTGGTTCAAAATGTTTTCAAAAAGAAAAAATCCAACCAGAAAAAAAGGGAAAAAAAATGAAAAAAAGACGCGAAGGCGGGAGGGTATGGGGAGATGAAGGCCCCCTGTCCCCATCCTGCTCGGCCGTCATTTCGCTGCCAGCGGGTGCGGCGGCATCTCCCGGCGCGTCTCCGGCGGGCTCGCTCGGTCCCTCCTGCCCGCCGCCACCGCCACTGCCGCCGCCGGGGCGGGGAGGGCGCGGCGGGGCCGTGCAGAGCAGTCCGGCGGGGCCCTACACGTACCACTCGTTGAAGTTGGAGGAAAGGCCGCTGTGGCCGCCGCCGCCGCCGCCGCTGCCGCCGCCGCCGCCGCCGCCCCGGTGCACGGCGGACACGGCCGCCGCCGCTGCCGCCGCCGCCGCCGCCGCCGCCGCAGGGGAGAGGTTGTTGGTGCTCTGCGACTCGGCGCTAGGGGACACCAGCCCCGGGGGGGTGGAGGACTCGTAGCCGGAGCTGGCGGCCGGGGAGGATTCGGAGCCTTGCGGGGACGACTCGTGCACCTGGGGGGCAAAGGCAACACGGCCGGGTGGAGGGGGGATGGCGAGGCCGCGGCCGCCCCCCGGGCGCGCCCCCCGCCGCCGGCCCGGCCCTCCGCCGCCCCCGGGCCCCGCGCCCGCCGCCCGCCGCCCCGTCGGGGCGCCCGGCGCGGGGCGGCCGCCCTCCCGCCTCCCGCCGCCGGCTGCGGGGCCGGGTACCTTCATGTGCTTCCGCAGGGAGCTGGGATGCGTGTAGGACTTGTCGCACATCTTGCACAGGTAGGGCTTATCCGAGGTGTGGACGTGCATGTGCTTCTTGCGGTCGCTGCTGTTGGCGAAGCGCCGGTCGCAGCCTTCGAACTCGCACTGGAAGGGCTTCTCCCCTGCAAGAGAGCGGCGCAGCAGCGGGGTGAGCGCGGCCGCCCCCGCGCAAACCCCGCACAGCCCCGCGCCGAGTTTCCCCGCCCTCGCCCTCCTCTCCCGGTCGCTTCGTGCAGCAGCTTCCCAAAGGAAGGGCCGGGCGGCTGCGTCCCGGTACCCGCAGCGCCGGAGCGCCGCGTCGCTCACGCCTTGCCCTGAAGCGAGGCAACCCCCGTCCCCCATCTGGTTTTCCTACCAAAACCCCGGGGATGTCCCCGTCCCGGCATCTCGCCTGATTTTATTTCGGCCGGTGCCGACACACATAGCCAGCCCCGAAAGAGATTGAAGAAGAAAGACGATTAAAAAAAAAAAATGAAGCAAGCATCACCGAGCCGTTTCGCCTCGGTACCAAATCCGCTATCCTGTTAAACTGGAAACCATTACCGACAGATTTAAGGCCGGGTATATTGTTTCGTGTATGGATATTCGAGATAAACGCACATCCGCTGGGAAAACTAAACGTCTGTAAAATACTTCATTTAATTTTCATAGGGATTCCTCTCGCCCGACTGCCAGGACTCCAAATGCCGGGGAGTACTTTGGAGGTGAGAACTCCACATTCCCCCGCCTTTGGAGGGGAAGCATTTAACATTAGATTCCATTAGCACCTAAATTGTTTCTTAAAGACATCCGCTCAGATACAATGACTTCAGTGCGGGCATCTCATGCAAATACATTTCTCAAATTTTAAACCTTGTTAAAGCTCGTCTCGCACCTCGCATCGGGCTTAGCACTTGAGAAAACAATAGGCCTCGAGATTTTTAGCCTTTCTCCGGGTAAATATTTGGAGTGGAAGTCGCTAAAATATTTGGCCGTCTTTTATGAAATAGTCTGGCACGGTTTGAGCCGGCAGGAGTAGTAAATGAATAATAGATGAGGCGGGAGGATGCGTTTATTTTTGTTACCCTTCGGCTCAGGCGATTTTCCATCAGGAAAGCCCGAGCTCCCTCGACCCTCTTCCACCTGATTTGGGTGGAAGTTTCCGAACTTCAAATCCTCTGTTCCCTATTACATAATTTAATAAACTGTTGCAAAAACACCTTAAATCACATCGAGTGAGACTTTAAAAACAATTTTTTTTTAAATGAGAAAATTTTATTGCCTTGCTCACACCATTTAAATTTAATGGAAAACATTCCCAGAAAGGGACTTTTTGCCACTTCTAACGGGATTTAGGACTAATGATTGATTTTGCACGTATTTATATAGTTTCTCTGAGTATCCATAAATAAAAGCCATGCTCACAAGCGCTGAAGTTGTATGCAAATACGTTGCACAGAGCAAATGACTAAGGCGTTTCAGATGGATGGATGGATGGATGGATGGATGGACGGACGGATGTCTTCCCCTATTTTAGCAAGACGGCAAAATTTGGTTCGCGCTGTATTCCGCGTTTCTGCGGAAAGACTCCGCTGAAACTCAGCACAAATCTACAGCTCTCATTCCCAAATGAAAACAAATCAGTTAAATATCCTTTCGAAATCTGCAATGGAGGGGGGTGTATGCTGCTGGGGAAGAAACCAAAACAAACGCAGCCATGTGATGGAGAGGGTTAAAAAAAAATAAGCTGGAGGCTTATTTTATCACCCTCCTAATTTAACATCACTCTGTCTGAGTATCTATCAGTTTACACATATATATATACACGCATATATAGGCACGGGCAGAGGGAGGAAATGTGGCGAAAGAAACCCGAATTACCTGTGTGCGTCCTTTTGTGAATTTTGAGATTTTCTGATCTGGCGAAAACTTTTCCGCAGCCAGGGAAGGGGCAGGGGAAAGGTTTCTCTCCCGTGTGCACTCGGATATGATTGACCAGTTTGTATTTCGCTTTGAAAGGTTTGCCTTCGCGGGGACACTCCTCCCAGTAGCAGACATGGTTGCTCTGCTCGGGTCCCCCAACGTGCTCCACCGAGACATGGGTGACCAACTCGTGCATGGTGCTGAAAGTTTTATTGCAACTTTTTTTGGGGTTGTTCAGCTGTTCGGGATCGATCCACTTGCAGATGAGCTCTTGCTTGATGCACTGCTGCCGCATGTAGCGGAAAAAGGCACCTGGGTGGTGGTGGTGGTGGGCTGCCATGTTCATGCCCATATTCATATTCATGGGGCCGTACTGGTTGTGCAGCTGAGCCGCCGAGTAAGGGTCAGTCCTGGGGCTGGAAACCTGGCGGTACTGATCCGACCGGGCGAATACCTCCCCCGGCAAGCCCAGTCGCATCTGCCCGTTGAGAACATTTTGGGAGGCGTGGGGACCGTGCTGGTCGTGGATGCCCGGGAAGAGGAGGTGGCTCTGAGCGTCCGTGTGCGGGTGGTGCAGGCTGCCGGCCGCAGGGCCGAAGATGCCGTGCTGCCCGCCGGCCGGCGACGAGTCCCCGAAGCCCCGGCTGCGAAACAAGAAGTCCCGGGTAGAATTGAAGGGCGTCCCGGAGTAGGAACCGACATGAGCGGCGTGGGGGCCCAGGGCGGCGGCAGGGTAACCGGGCGCCTGCGAGGTGAACGCCGAGCTCTGCCCGGGGGAGAGGTCGTGGGCGCCGGCGTTGAGCTTGAAGGCGCCCATGTGCGCCGCCGCCGAGTCCACGAAGCTGTTCTGCGCCGCCAGGCTCAGCTCCCGGTCCTGCATCTCCGCCGCGGCCGAGTGGTGGTGCCGGGCGAAGGTGCCCACTCCGAGGGCCGGGAACTGCGGGCCGGCGTCCAGCAGCATGGTCCGCGCCGCTCCGGGGACGCAGCCGCTGCCGCCGCTGCCGCCTCCCCGCTACAGCCTCCGCCTCCGGGCTGCCGCCGCCCGCCCGCCCGGGCGCGGGGCCGCCGCCGCTCCGCTCCGCTTCCCCCCGGCAGCCGCCGCGTCCCCCCGCCGCCGCCGCCGCCGCCCGCGCCCGCTCCGGCCCGATGCCGCCGCAGCCGCCGCCGGCGGAGTCGTATCCGGAGCCAGGCAGAGCAGAGTCCAAAGGCGAGCGGAGAACCAAAGTGTATTAAAGGAGCTGAGGCGGGGGCGGGCAGGGGAGGGGAGGGGGAGCAGGGGAGGGACGGGGCTGGGGACGGGGGGGGAAGGCTCGCCTCGCCGTTCCCTGCGGCACACACGCACGCACACACACACACACTCACACACACAGACCCGCGCACACGCCGCCGCCGCCCCCCCGCTTCCTCCGCCGCCACCGGGATGTCAGCGCCGCCGACCCCCGCCCGCCCGGCCCCGCGCCGCTCCCCGCGTGGGCCGCGGCCCTCCCCGCCGCCCCGAGCCCCCCGCCGCTCCCGGGCCTCCGCTTCTCGTTTTATCCTCCGCCGGGCATTAGCGGTGTCTCTCACGGAGAAAAACTTGCAGCCGCGGGTTCCCACGGAGCGAAGGGACCCGGGGGGTGCCCCGCGCCGCGCAGCCCCCGCCCGCCGCGGCGGAGGGGCGTGAGGAGGGGGGCAAGGAGGGGGGTGCCGGAGGCGGATTAAAAACAATAAGGGCGGCGGTGGGGGTGGGGAGGGGAGGCGGGGGGCGGGAAGGGGCCGGGGAGTGCCGGAGCGCCGCGGCGGCGGAGTTGCAGCCCCGCTCCGCCCGGGCCCTCGCTGCCTTTCGCTCTTCTGTTTATTTCGGTGGGCGCTGCTGAGGCGGCGGCTTTTTATTCCACCCCCCCCCCCCCCCCCCCGTTTTTCTTCCCTCCCTCCCCCCGGCCTCTCTCCTTCTCCCCGCCCGCACTGGCGGCTCCTCTCCCAACGCCGCCTTCACCCGCCGCCCGGCCGCTCTCCCGGCTCCCGCTCATTGGCCCGAGCCGCCCCGTCCATCCGGGCGCCCCCGGCCACCGGCTAATGGCGGAGCGGCCGCCCCGAGCCCTGCCCGCCCCACCGCCCGCCCCGCGCCCCGCCGCGCCACCGCCGATCGCCCCGCGGCCGCCCGGCCCCCGCCCGGCCCCGCACCGCACGGGCCCGCTCCGCGCCGGTGGCCGCCGTCAGCCCCGCACTGCCGGTGGCTTCTTGATTTTTGGGGGAGTCACCCCCCCCACCCCTCCCCGCCCGTCTCCCCCGCGGCGAGGGGAAGGGGTGGCGCGGGGAGAGGCGCGCCGATCTCGGAAAATATCGATGTACGCTTTGGCATGTGATCCTGCCTCGGGAGGCAAACAAACAAAGCGAGGGGCTTAAAATATAACCCCCGCAGCCCCTTTCCTCATTTCGGCTAAAGCAGATGAAGCCCGTGATCGATAAAGGGAGCGAGGGGGGAATCAAATAAAAGTCACGTTGACGGGGCGAGGGTGGCTCGACTAAAAACCCAAATCAAATAAAAATTAAAATATAAGACGGAACCGTCGCCCTGGCTGTTTGGGCTTTTAAACCACTTATGTAGGAGCAGAGAAGTCGATCAGCGATCTGCATGTGTTGTGAATGTGTATCTGAGAGCAGATGCTTTAGGAGTTTTCCTTGTCTTTTCTCTTTCTTGAAAAAAGAAACAAAAACAAACCTGAAAAAAAAAAAAATTCCTACCCAAAACCCCACCCTGCCATTGTTATTTGGAAACCGGATTCTTACATGGCAGGAATAAAAAGCATAAAGCCGGCACACACACACGCACACACACACACACACACACAGAGCAAACAAGTCCCCTTCCCCTCCCCCTCCAGTAAATACACGTCTGGCCCCTGATTCGGTTTGTTTTGTAGTGGCTGAAAAATAATCATCTCGAGGCCAGCAGCTCACCCAATAAATAAGGTTTTGTAAAAATCAAAGCCTGGCATAACATTTGCTGTCTTAACCACCCTGCATAAAACCTTGCGTCTCCGTACCCATCAGTTCTCTGCTTAGTGGAGAAGCAACCCAAAATATAAGGGTTTGTGTGGTTCGGGGGGTCTTTTTGAAATTCTCCCTTCGACATTCCTCCTATGACCCCTCATGGCATTAAATCCCACATCAGACACAGGCAGGCTCAAACCTGGACCCACAGCGTCCAGTCGTGAGCTTTACAAGGAGAGATGATGGATGGATGGATGGATGGATGGATGGATGGATGGATGGATGGATGGATGGATGGATAACAGGAAGGAAGGAAGGCAGGCAAAGGTAACAAATAAGGTCTTTCCCATCATTGCCTACCAAATAAGGTCTTTCCCATCATTGTCACTAAATGGTTAAAATATTTCCAAGACTGTCCGAAAGTGTTTGAAATGTGCCGGTACCGGACATTAGTCTTTGGACAAGGCGGATTTAAATAGGGAAGAAGTGGGATTCCTTCTAATCGGAAATGAGCAATAGGAGATAAACCGAATATTAATGCAGAACTGCACCTCTGATGCCAACAGCCTTTTTCTCTTTGCTCGCTGTCATTCTGTCCTGCCTTTGCAGGCAGGAGTGTCTGCTCCCCATATCTTGCCTTTCCAGGCTGTAGCTTGGGAGCATATGCTGTCCTTGTCCTGACCCCCCAGGCTCCCAGGAACAGACCGCGAACAAATTCTATTTTCCTTCCCTGAAAAGATTTCGAGGCGGAGGTCTGAGCGGAGTCCTCCACCGTTGCTGGGGATTTCGAGAGCCCAAGCTGAAGAGGAAAGCTTGGTCTCCTGCATCGCCTGCCTCCAGATTAGTGATAAAATCACACAGAAAACTAGACGTTCGCATACACTTCCCCCCTGCCCCGATTTAAAAGAAATTACTACATCTGAGATTAGAAAAAGAATAAATATGTGCAAGAAAATTGGCAGTTCAGAACAATTTTGGAAAAAAAAATAATAGCAAAGGTGAATATCCATACAAATATCTACCTTCTCGGTTTTCTCTTTCTTTTCTTTTCTTTTCTTTTCTTTTCTTTTCTTTTCTTTTCTTTTCTTTTCTTTTCTTTTCTTTTCTTTTCTTTTCTTTTCTTTTCTTTTCTTTTCTTTTCTTTTCTTTTCTTTTCTTTTCTTTTCTTTTCTTTTCTTTTCTTTTCTTTTCTTTTCTTTTCTTTTCTCTCTTTCTTTCTCTCTCTTTCTCTCTTTCTCTCTTTCTTTCTCTCTCTTTCTCACTCTTTCTTTCTCCTTTTCTCTCTCTTCTTCTCTTTTCCTTCCTTCCTTCCTTCCTTCCTTCCTTCCTTCCTTCCTTCCTTCCTTCCTTCCTTCCTTCCTTCCTTCCTTCCTTCCTTCCTTCCTTCCTTCCTTCCTTCCTTCCTTCCTTCCTTCCTTCCTTCCTTCCTTCCTTCCTTCCTTCCTTCCTTCCTTCCTTCCTTCCTTCCTTCCTTCCTTCCTTCCTTCCTTCCTTCCTTCCTTCCTTCCTTCCTTCCTTCCTTCCTTCCTTCCTTCCTTCCTTCCTTCCTTCCTTCCTTCCTTCCTTCCTTCCTTCGTTTCCTCCCTTCCTTCCCCTCCTTCCCTTCCTTCCCTTTCTTCCCTTTCTTCCTTTCTTCCTTGCCTTTCTTTCTTTTCCTTTTTCAGTTATTAATTTCTTCACTTCCTTTATAATTTTGTCTCCTTTTTCTTTCTTCTCCTGACCTTATTTTTCTGCATTTCCTGCCTTCCCCCCCTCGCCCCTCACTCTGCCTGCTCAGCGGTGCCGGCATCGGGGCGCTTTCGGGGGGACGCAGTGAATTCCATCCGGAGCCCCCGCTGGCTGGCCGCTCTCTGCTATTCTTTCAGGGCTCCAGCCCTACTCTCTCTGCAGGAAACAGAGGAGCTGATCCAAGTTCAAAGTCACGTCGCCGTCCCTCCTAAGAAGTGCTTTATTTGCCTCTGAACCGCAAACCCCCTTTCCCCCATGTCACAGGGTAACAAGGGAAGGGAGCGAGGGAGGAAGGGAAGAAGGGAGGGGGGCAGAGGCACCGGCGGCCAGCCCCGCACTCCCTTGTCGGGCCACCGCCACGAACACAGCCTGCGGCTCATGGCAGCTTTCGGGGAGGAAAGCAAGCAGTCACCCCAAGTCGGTGGTAAACTGTTTTATTGAAAGAAGTTTTTCAACAGGTTTCTGGAGGTGCCAGACCTACAGAGCAAACGTCAGCTTCCCCGGGAAAGCTTTCCAGTCTCTGTAAGTTTTCCGAAATTCTCTTTAAAACTGCTCTTGTCTTGTTCTTACGGGCTGGTGATGCGAAGGGAGCTGGAGAGGGGTGTGGAGGGGGGGGAGGCGGGACGAGGGGAGAGCAATTTCTTGTTTCCCCTGAACTGTATACATCGCCTTCTCCTTCTGACCCTTTCCCGAGAGGTGTCACCGCCCTCTGGGGAGGCTCCGCGCCCCCTTTCTCCATCCCCCCCTCCCTGGCAGCCGTGGGTGCCGCAGTGGGGGCGCAGGCTGCGGTGGGGCCGGGGGCTCTGCCCACGGGAGGATGCGGCTGGCGACGGCCTCGTCGGGAAAAAGAGGCGGAAGGACTCACCGGAGACGGGTGTGTGTGCATGTGAGAGGGAGAGGGAAAGGGGCAAGAGGGTGTCCTTCCCCCAGAATTCAGCCTTCCAACGCAGTAAGGGGACGAGGTGCGGGGCGAGGAGGGGGAGTGTGGCCGGCCCGTAGCCTGGTGAGAAGAGGCCAGTTGAGCAGCATCACTTGCACCGTTGTCTGTATCACAGACACTCATAAATTCAACAAGCTCATCAACAGGATATTAAGTTGCAGGTTACCTTTGATGGTGCCGATCCGAGCCACTTCTAGGCCGTTCGACCTATGACCCGTGAAGACCACATGTGTTGTCCTCTAGCCTCCCTCTGTAAAACACACACTTCGAGACAAAAGTTCTTTGTCAGGCTCTACCGACAGTGTAATGTAAAAGAAGTAGGGGAAATAATGAAAATCTCAGCCAAAGCTGTAACTTTTAAATGCTTAAAAAAAGAAAGAAAGAAAGAAAGAAAGAAAGAAAGAAAGAAAGAAAGAAAGAAAGAAAGAAAGAAAGAAAAGGGAAAAATACACTAGGCAGGGACAGAAGGAAGAAGCACCCCGCTTTCGTGCCATTTATATTTATTGTTCCTTCAGTTGCACTTATATATATATATATATATATATATATATATATATGTATGTATAAAACCCCTCTCTCGGCGGCAATGCCGTGAGACGGCGGGGGCCAGGAGCAGTGTAGCACTTTTTTCCAGGACGGGAACCTCGGCCGAGCGGCAGCCGGTGCCTCTGCCCTGCCCAGCTGCGGCTGAGGGACGCGCAGCGCTGCGTATTTTGCGCGCCCTGCCCCACTGCGCCGCTCATCCTGCGGGCAGCGCAGACCCGGCACAACGCCCCCCGAAATGGGTCTGCCGCAGCACTGCCCGCCTTTATTAGATGCACCTTTTTCCATCTGGAGATGCCCATATAAACGTTAGAGGCAGGGGAGAAGCGTCCCAATAAAGCGCGATGGACTTTGTAATACAATTTATGCTGTCATTCATAAATAACAATGCCATATGGTAACCATATTGCTTATACAAGTAAAGCCGTCAAAGTGTCACTATTTGATTTATCTCAACAGCTTCTTCCAACGGTGACGTTCAGAGAGAGGGGAAGTGGGAAAGAGAGAGAGAGAGAGCAGAGCAAAATTTGGCCTGGGTTTCCTGAGACCGCCTCTCTCTTTATCTCTTTCTTTCTTTCTATATATGGGTAGATAGATAGATAGATAGATAGATAGATAGATAGATAGATAGATAGATAGATAGATAGATAGATATAGAAGGATTTTTTTCCTTATTTTATCCCTAACTGAGCAAACCCCAAAGGGGATGGCCCCTCTTTCCCTGGCGATGTGCGCTCTGAACACGACAGCTCCGAAACTTATGCTCCTAAATCCCTGTCCCAGAGGTGCGGCGGGTCTCGGCCCCGACAGCCACTAGCCCCGGATCCTCGTGTCAACCTCAGGTTCCCGCCTGGATGCACGAAGCGACGATATTTGGCACAGGAGAAGTTTAATTTTCAAGAGTGTAAGTTATCCATCCGCTGAGCCCCTCCATAGGGAAGGGGTGGGGAGTCTCACTGCCATATCGACACTCTTTCGTGCCTCTGGGCAGCCTCCCGCTCTCGGCCGAGGTCCGGCGCCTCCGTGCAATCCCCCTGACGGGACAGTGGGCAGGGTGCCGTGGGTCCGTCCTGCCCGTGCGGGTCCCCACGGGGCTGTGCCTCGGGACGCTCCCTCCCGCTGCGGGCGGACTCCACCTCCGATGGCGCACGTTCGGGCAGGGCACGGCGCCACAGGCTCCCCCCCGCCGCAGAGCAGCCCCACGGGCGTGGAAAGCCACCCGCGACGGCCCGGGAGGAGGGTAGGCTTTCCTAGCGTATCTGGGGAGTCTTGCAGCTCTTCCGGGGAAAGCGCCAATCGCGCTCCCTTTCTAATGGTTCCCCAGAAGAATGTTTTACACCTTATAAAATATTGCTCCCCGCTCCCTAACTATCAATAAGACGTGCATTAAAGACGATTGTTTGTAAATGGTGTTCATGATCATTAGCATACATTTACATAATGCAGCTCACAGCACAGCGTTTTACGGTTAAACACCTCCTAAAGCCGATAGCCCGAGCTCAGTTTATAGAGGAAGCTTTGCGAAATAAATGTGAAGGCTTCCAGGCTTTCACCCCGCCTCTGCAGCCTCCCCCGATGTCCCTTGGCAGGTTTGCCGGCGAGCGGAGCCCTGCGGGAGGGCTCTGCAGCCGGCTCCGCCGCGGGAGCGGGGCGCGTTCCGACCCCCGACGGGCGCTCTCGGGTTGTGGGGGGCTGTGGGGCAGCACAGCACGCCTCCCCTCTGCTGCAGCCCGGGGGCAGCGGCAGCCTGGGCCTGAGCTGGTGTCGGTGAGTTAATGGGCTTTAAATTCTTCATGGCTCTTTTGGAGCTGGCAGCGTCCAAAATTGTCCCTGCGCGGGCAGCCACCTTCTCTGCCCGGCGTTTGCAGCCAGTCCTAAAAATGAGCGAATTTCCACGTGAGTCTCCATCAACCCCTCCCTTCCCTCAGTCACAGGTCAGCTGCCTATTAGCCAGCTATAAAATAATTCCATTTTTTTATGGCCTCTCATAAAAAGAAATTGATCGGGGTATATATTTGAATTAAGACATATTAAATCGATGACAGATACACATCACCTGCATTTAACAGCAGAGGGACAGGGAGGCGTGCAGAAGGTTCCACGGAGCTGTGATACTTGTTCATCTCCACAGCATCTCCCACCAAACCATTCCATCTCTGGACCTTGCTCCAGCAAGGCACCCAGAATCTGGGGAGGAAGGAGGGCACTATTTGGATGGACGTGTGAAAAATACATGTATATAAATACCCGTACAGACGTATGGCTACTTTGCGTGAAGTTTTTACTGTGCAATAAAACCATCGAGCAGCCGCTTTTAAAACCGGGGGATCGTTTATTTCCATTCCTTGCCTTGCAGCATCACTGAAACCCCCACGGCGGCCACACGAGCCGGGAGCATTGGCTCGTCTCCGGTGGGGGGGAGAAGGGAGGGAACCGGCGGGTCTCTCTCCCCCTTGAGCTCCCCCTAGAGCCTCTCGCCCCCCTTTTGGCAGCCGTGGGCCAAATCCTGCGAGTTTTCCTCCCGCGAGAGGCAGAGGAGGGGGAGCCTGGAGCCTGGCCCAGGAAATGCCGGACCAGCACGGGGCTTCCTTTGAACGTGGCTTGGCACAGGGAAGCGGCCAAGACGCACAGATGTAGTTTCGTCAAGGGGATTCGGTGGCCGGGGAGAGCCGGAGGTGCGTGTGGGTCCGCTGGCGTCCCCTGCCCCGTTTCCTCTCCTGGAGAGGCGGAGGAGAGTCCCTGGCTGCCCCGCAGGCAGGGAAGGGCAGGCAGCTTGCCTGCACTTTCCAGGAGCCCGGGAGCTCAAGGCATTCCTAGGGGCACCAACAGCCTAAAGAAAGCAGATGACATATCAGTAAAAGCTACTTCTCCTCCCACAGAAAAGTCACGACAATGCTCCTTTCCCCTTTTGGCTCGCAGGGAAATCCCGGCCTTGCCTAGTCAACCCCCTCAAAGGGCAGCATCTTTTGTACCGAAGGGCCAGTTTCGGCGCTCCACAAAGAGCTTCGCTTTCGAGGACCAGTACACCCCGCACCCCAGGGGCGGTCCCATCGCTGTCCCCGCCCGTCCTCTACCTCTGCCCCCTTTCAGGAGAGCTCCCACTTTTCCTGCCTTTTCGTCTGGGGCAGCAGCTCAGGGCCGACACACGCCAGCCGGAGACTCCCCCGTTTCCCACCCTACCGTTCCGACATCCGAAAGAGTCGAGGAGCATTTATGCTCGGGGCCAGTAGCGCTGCGGGGGTTTCATCTCTATTTCGCCGCTGCTGAATGAGGGCTGGAGGGGATGCAGCTGCCTGGGCTACGGCTGTGGGACCGCCGAGGGGCGTGGGGTGGTTCTCCCCACGGGATGCCCCGGGAAGCCGCTGCGGGAGGAGGGAGCCCCAAAGCGGCAGCGAGAGCCAAAACTTGGCTCTAACATGTGCCACTTGCCCCCCTCCTCCTCCCCTCCCCGCTCACTCGTTTATTTTCTAAAGGAAAGGAATCCCAACCCCCGCCGTCTCCTTTTCAGGGAAACTTTGGCCGCCTTCTCCTAGCGGTGCCTTGGGCATGAGTACACACAGGCTCGGCCTCGCGTGGGCGTGGGGTTGCGCACATTGTTGCAGGAGGGAGCGCTTTCCCGCCTCATCCATGAATGAACGTGGCCCTCCAAAAAAATTAAAAAAGATAAGGAAGCTGAGCACAGAGCCGGGCAGCAGCCGCGCCGCCAGCGAGGAGAGAAACCCCACGGCCCCGCGAACGTAAACACGGCGGAGCACCTGAGCAGGGCGCCCCGTCCGGTGCCTGGGGAGCAGAGGCAGCTGCTGCTGCCCGGTGCTGCCGGCGGGGGGCGGCGGGGGAGGCGCCGGGTGCGCCCCGTCGGGCCCCGCGCGAAGTTTTGCGAGTGCAACTTCGGGGGGCGGCGCGGGGGGGCCCGGGGGGGCGGCGGGGGCGGATCCCCGCTGCGCCGGCGGCCTGAAAGGGAGCCAATCGCGGGGCCCCGGCCGCTGCCAATCATCGCCATCCGTCCAATCCCTCCGGCGCGGTGTCCGAGCCGTATTCCCCAGCGCGCCGCCGAAGTGTGGTGAGGGCTCTGCCAATCGCGGGCGGGCAGAGCGGGGCCAGGGATGCGCGGGGCTCGGAGCGCAGACAAAAGAAGTTAAAGAGCCGCTTAATATATACATGTTTTTGAAGGCGGGTAAAGGGAAAAAAATAACAACAGCGAGCGTAGATGGGCTTGGCTGTGTCGTTATGGAGCCCCCTTTGAGCAAGAGGAACCCGACACTGAGATTAGCGGATTTGGCAGCGGCTCAGCCCCATCCTCACCAGAACATGACAGGCTTCCCGGGGCTGGGGAACCACCACGTCCACCCCCACCACGCGGCCCACCTCCACCCCGGGGACGCGGGCGGCGACCCCGGCGGCGCCCTCACGCCGCTCGGACCCGAGCACATGGCGCAGCCCGCCGCCCTCAAGCTCACGCCCGAGGCGCTCACCGCCGCCGCCTTCGCCGCGCCCGCCGCCACCACCACCACCGCCGCCGCCTCCGCCACCGCCGCCGCCGCCACCACCGCCGCCGCCTACGCGCCGCCCGCCGCCGCCCTCCCGGGATACCCGTCGGGGGAGGCGGCGGGCCGGGACTTTCTCCTGCGGCGGGAGCTACCCGCCGCCGCCGCCGTGCACGGGGCGCTGGGCGAGCAGCACCCGCCCGCCGGCTCCCCCCACCTTCCGCACCCGCCACCGCACGGCGTCTTCATCTCGGCCGCCGGCACCTACGGCGCGACCGACGGGGCGCACGCCGCCTTCCCGCCGCCGCCGCCCGGCGAGCAGGGCGCGCCCGCCGGCCGCCACCCGCCGCTCAACGGGCAGATGCGTCTGGGGCTGGCGGCCGCCGCCGCCGGGGAGCTCTACGGGCGCGCCGAGGCGCACTACGGGGCCGCCGCCGCCTCCTCTTCCTCCTCGGCGCTGCAAGGCTACGGCTCCGTCAACCTCAACTTGGCGGCGGCCGGGCACGGGCACCCGCACCACCCCCATCCCCACCACCACCACCATCACCACCACCACCACCATGCCCACGTCGGGGCCGCGGCGGCGGCGGCGGCGGCCGGGGCCTTCCTGCGATACATGCGACAGCCCATCAAGCAAGAGCTGATCTGCAAGTGGATCGACCGGGAGCCGCCTCCTCCACCTCCACCGCCGCCACCGGGCGCTAGGAAGCCTTGCTCCAAAACTTTCAGCACGATGCAGGAGCTGGTGAGCCATGTCACCGTGGAGCACGTCGGTGGGCCCGAGCAGAGCAGCCACGTGTGCTACTGGGAGGAGTGTCCCCGTGAAGGCAAGCCCTTCAAAGCGAAATACAAACTCATCAACCACATCCGAGTACACACGGGAGAGAAGCCCTTCCCTTGCCCCTTCCCCGGCTGCGGGAAGGTCTTCGCTCGCTCTGAAAACCTCAAGATCCACAAGCGGACTCATACAGGTGGGTTGTTCTTCCCACCCCCACCCCCCCTCCCCGCAAGGGTTTCCTTCCTTTATTTTTTTTCTCCCCTTTCCTCCTCTTTTCCTCCTCTCCTACGCACCGCCGAACATGTGACTTTTTCATGAATAAGTAATTCGGCAGCACACGGGCCACGCACACACAGCTACGTACACGCACCCGGCCCCTCTGCCCTGCACACACGTGTCGCGTCCCCCCCCTCCAGCCCCCCCTTCACCTTGGGCAGCTCCCTCCCCACCCCCACCCCCTCCGCTACCCACCTCCCGCACCCCGGCAGCACCGGATAAATACACCGATTAATAAATAACGCGGAGCCGGGAGAAGATGAGCAGCAGCCCCTGCGGAAGAGCGAGGAGAGGATGAGCGCTCGCCCTTCCTTGCTCCCGCCGCCCTTGTCCGGGGCACCCCGGGGCGCTCACCCCGCATCTGGGAGGCGCTGCGCTTTGCCCCGTCCCCCCGCCACGCCGGAGGACGGCGGTTCTGCCCTTCCTGCCGCTTCTGTCGGCGGGGACGGAGCCGGGCGGGTGACGCTTGGCCCGACGGAGATGGGGCCGCGGGGGCTCTTGGGGGCGCAGTTCCCCTGCGCTGCGGGCGGCGGTGGCGGGGCTCGGGGCTGCCGGTGCTACCGGCACGACCGGACCGGCCCTGTGACCAGCGCTCCTGGGGCTCCCCCGCTCCGAGACTGTCCCTGCTAGCGGGACCAGCGATGCTGCCGGCCGTGCCCCCCGGCCTGGGCTACCGATGTTGCGGAACTACGGGGGATGCTGAGGGCACTGCCCTGCCGGGGCTGCCCCTGCCGCCGGGCTACCGGAGTGACGCCGGTCCCGAGGCTCCCAGGGGTGCTGCCTGGGCTGCTGCCGCCTGCGGCAGTGCCCGCGGAATCGGGAAGCAGGGAGCGAGGCGGGAGAAGGCTCCCACCGGAGGACGCTTCCCTCCCTTTGTGGATCTGAGAAGCAAACTTCAAAGTCGCCCCGACTGCTCGGCGGGGTACGGGAGGAGGGAGCGGCACCCCCGGAGAATGCCTCGGGGGACAGGCGGGGGCCCCTGGAAGGGTTTGGGGTGTCTTTGATCCTTGTAGAGTTTTATTTTTCTGGGTTTAGTTTTGGTGGGTTTTTTTTTTTTGTTTGTTTGGTTTGGGTTCCCCCCCCCCCCCCACTTTCTCCTCATTCCTCGCCACTCCCGAAATACGCATTTCCATCTGGGTGTAAAATACTGCCGAAAACGAACGAAGCCGGGATTTATAGTGGCAGACAAATATTATTCCTTGGAGGATACTTAAGGAAGTGGAGTTGCCGTAATTGCTTTCTTGATTTATTGTTTGCTGCTCGGGAAGAGAAAAGCGGCGACCGTACAACGTGTTGTTCCGATGTAAAACCAAATGGCCCATGGCTGAAAGGATTATAGATTTTTATCTCCAGAATATGTCAGGCACGAGCCCATGTGTAGCAGCGGAGCCCTGAGGGTGCCTAGCGCTCTACACCCCGAGCTGGGGATGGTGTGTGGGGGGAGATTTCTCCGGGGGAGAGGAGGGGGTAAGGTCTGACACTTTTTGTTGTTGTTGTGTTAACGACACCGCGGAATGAGTTAGCTGGAGGCCCGCGGTTTTGTCATCTATTCGAAAAACTAAAGTTCACCGCGGACTTTTCTGGGCTCCTCAACTCCTTACCCATCTCAGCTCCAAGGGGCAGGCGGGAGGGAGGTGGGAAGAAGTCCGGGAGAGGCTTGCGTGGAGGCAGAGAAATTCAGCCGGGAAAAAGAGCCCCCCACCAAAACCCGAATGCGTATCAGGCACAGTTCGCAGCTCTTAGATGAGGTCGAGCATTGCTCCGAGGCAATGCATGGGACGTGGCTTCTTGCAATGAAAATTTGGAGAAGTTTTCAGCTTGGGGCTGCCCGTAGTACCCGGGAGGATGTCTGTGCGTGAACCCACGAAGAAAGGCTCTATCCACGCAGAAGGGGTCGTTGCACCAAAGCAGCCCTCGGGGTGGGGTGCAATATCCCACCTCGAATGACAGCTCTGCCCATGGGAGGGCAAAGGCGACAGGAGCCTTTCCCTATGTATTTCTCTCCACGCCTTCGAGTGGACAAGGGATCCTACACTTTCTGCCCGTTCCTATCAGATAAATTAGCGTCATTTTGCCACTTCGGCTTTAATTTAGGCATGTGCAGCCTGGGAGCAGGAGAGATTTACAAACTATTCATATATTATGGGTATTTGGCATGCCCGGGGTGGGGGGAAATAATAACTCCATAATCGTATCATTAGGTGATTTTGCATGTTTCTGGTAATTCTTGAGGAAGAAGAGTATTTCAGTAATTCAGGAAGCGTTTGTTGTTTGGGACCTTTTTCTCCCTTTTTGGTTTTGTTTTCTTTTTCTTTTTCCTTTTTTCTCAGAAGCATCCACCGGGGAGCTGCATGGCAACTCTGCAGCTACTGCCCTGTTTTGGGGACAAATCACTGTTCCCAAACCCGGTGCACTCCAGGGGGAGTCGGGACCTAGTCCCTTCTGCAATTTTGCTTTCCCCTTGCCAAGGACAATGCTCAGAATGGTCAGGCTTCCTTCCAGCGATTCCTAGACCTTCCAAAAAAGTGATCCCAAGCCCCATCTGTGCCTCTCCCCTCCACCCGCACTGCTACTGCCAGGAGGAGTGAGGGGATGGCACCCGGCATCTCGCCCGTGGGTTGAAACCACCTACAAATGGTTAAACTCTGACGTGGTGCCCTCGTCAGCGCAACGGGGACACACCGGGACCTTCGCCAGTCCTGGACTTATGGGGAATTTGATCGTCGTGATCTGGAGTCTGGGGAGGCTGCCCACACGTGAACCCGAGTGGAAAGGCACTTCCCTAAAACCCTGAGGGAGTGGACACAGTTTGGTCCAGCTGGTTGGAGCATTTCTCAGGGGGCTTTGGGCTCTGCTGGTCACGGCCAGCAGCAGGATGTGTGAGCCTTCAGCCTTGGGGTAACACAGTTAGAAACTGCCCAAAACCTCCAGGAGATTTTTCTTTGTTTTCCCAGAAAAATTAATAGTAATTATTGAACAAACGAAGTGACTGGAAGCTTGTCTCAGGGGTGTGCGAGGTTTTCATGCACTTAAAACCCACGAGGCACAATTTAATTTTTTTTCTCCTTTTTTTTTTTCTAAGATAAACCTTGCACTTTCTAGCGCTACCACATTGGTGGTAGGTGAGCCGATTGAAATTGAACAAATTGATGCATAAATAAGCTGTGGAGGTGTATGTTTCTATAGTAACAACCAAGAAATTGCTTCTAAAAATAAAAATAGTTTTCTTAGTTTCATTATTATTTTACTAAATAATAAACGCGATACGATCTTACAAAGGGGAGGAGCAGTAAAAATCGCTTGCTAGTAAGGAGAAAACGTCCACCGAGAGAGCTGCTGGGTTGTTATTTCTGAGCCCTCAGAGCAAATCCCATCTGAAAATACACATCAGCCACGTCTAAAGGGACTCAAGAGTAGCGATAGTAATGACAAAGATTATCAGTGCAGGTCTGTCTGTGCTGGACTCCCGTGTAGCACGGCAGAGTGAGAAAAACTCGCTGTAAGAAGTTTCCGTACAGGGATCTGCCACTTTTTTCTTTTTCCTCTGGTGTATCAGCAAGAGGCATTTACCCAGCCCCATTCGGGATGTATGAGGAAGGGTCTGCTCGGGAGCTATGGGGAAGGACATGTCTATAAGTAGCAGAACATATGTGTTCCAGGGTGTGCTACAGGAGACGAGTGTGTGTGAGAAAGCTACGCCGGGCTAACCGCCCCGGGCTGATTTTCACAACCCCTTTAACTGTTAAGCAATGTGTAAAAACTCTTCAAAGTAGATCATCCGCATACGTTTAGACCCAAATTTGCCCAGGGTGAGCAGCTACGCTGCCCTTATCACCGATGTCTGGGTTGGTTCCCCCTACTTGCAGGTTCCCAGTCCGGGCTGAGGGATGCTCCCTCCTTTGTGTCGGGATTCTTAAACAGGTGTTACTTTTATTTTCCCCAAACTAATTATTCCTCCAGCGCAGTGCCCATTGGGAAAGGATTACGCAGGAGATGTGCCAGGCGAGCCAGGCTGCCGGCAAACGCCAGCCCTCGCAGGCAAAGGCATTGAGGTTTTGTTTGGGCTCGGTCATTAGAGCGGTAATGAAGGATTCTCGTGTGCGAGGGGAGCGCCGCAGAGGGCAAACAAGGCCGGGGGGGCCCTGCCGCCGCCAGCCCGGGACTCGGGGCCTGAGGGCTGCCAGCGACGTGTGACAGGCAGCAAAACACGGGGGGAAAGTCGGAAACCTCGGGCATGTCACGACTGTCGCGAAGGGGGAGGAAAGAAGGGCAAGGGGAGGAAAAGGAGGGAAGGGGGATGTTTACCCTCGCCGCTCGCCCCGCAGGCCGCGCTGCGGAGGGGCTGCGGGCAGGGCCGGTGACGGTGCCGTGTGTCCCCTGTGTCCCCGCAGGGGAGAAGCCCTTCAAGTGCGAGTTCGACGGCTGCGAGAGGAAGTTCGCCAACAGCAGCGACCGCAAGAAGCATTCCCACGTCCACACCTCGGACAAGCCCTACTACTGCAAGATCCGCGGCTGCGACAAGTCCTACACGCATCCCAGCTCCCTGCGGAAGCACATGAAGATCCACTGCAAGTCCCCGCCGCCCTCCCCGCCGCCGGGCTCCCAGAGCTACGCGGCGGCGGGGCCCCCCGACGGCCCGCTGCCCCCCGAGGCAGACCCGGCCGCCGAGCCGCCCCGCGGCCGCCGGGCCGCGCTCTCCCCGCCGGTCACCGACCTCAGCGAGTGGTACGTCTGCCAGGCCGGGGGCGCTCCCCGCCGGCCCCGCACCCCCTCCAGCCGCGGCACCTCCCCGGCATCCGAGGAGGATGAGCCCCACAGGACCTCGGGAGGCAGAACTGCTCCCTAGGGCCGTGCCGAGCCGTGCCAAGCTGCCGGCGGCCCCGGCCCCACCGCACTGGCCCGGGCCGCAGAGGCAGCCACCTGGCACGGGGGGCTGCCGTGGAAGTGCCATCAGGTTTGACTCGCGCTATTTATTCCATGTACGAAACCCTATGGTGTTTGTATGGTAACTAATTTAATTAAAGAGACTCGGACCTTTTTTTTTTTTTTTTTTTTTTTGGTAAATAAAAGCATTAATAACGCCAGGCTGGGCCATCCCAGTCACCCGAGCCACACAATTTTGCAGGGGGACGGTGTCAATGGAGATGCCCATCTTCCACTCTGCCCATGCCCATTGCTCTTAACAAAATTAAGCTGGCGAAGGCTGCAAACAGGCAGAGCCCAGCCAATCTCTGGAATGGCTCCTAAGTACCTTAGCTGCCACCCCAGCGCCTCCTCTTTGGCCTGGGTAAAGCCCCAGGTCAGCAGCAGCTTCTTGACTGTAAAGCAGCACCTGCTAAAGCTCCGGCTAGCCAGGGACAGGTTGCACATCCCTTAAAATAAAATTAAATAAATGCATTTCCCCACCTCTCTTGCAGTTCAGCTCCTTTGTAATTGAGGGTTTCTCTCCCGAGTCGGGGGGTCCCACCTGCACCCGGCATTTTCTCTCCAGCCTTTCTTTCACCCTTAGCCGTAACATTGTGCAAACGATTTAACGATTTACGAAAGGAAAGACAAAAGATGCAGGACTCCTTTTTCACTCCTCCACGGTTTGTACTTGTATGGCTCCTAGAACGTAGCCAGAGAATCAAAGAAACACGCTGCTATTTGACAACTGTGATACTGTGATACATTTTTGATTTTTTTTCCCTAAAAACAACACACGAAAACTCTGCGAATTTTGCTTTCCTTGGGGTTGGTGTTATTATTACTCTGATTATTATTATTTTTTTTAAGTTCGTCTCTCAGATGAAGATTTTGCCTCATGCTCCCTCCAGCCCTCTGGGGGTTGGGAGGGGGAGCAGCCCCCCGGGCCTGACGAGTCCCAGAGTAGGGGGCAGGCACAGAGGGATTATCTTTTTATTATTATTTTTATGTATATTATTTCATGTCTCCAACCGAGCTGATGCCTGCGTGCTTTTCACCATCCCCCTGAAGTGGCCCGGCAGAGTCACCTGGGAGGTGGGGACCAGAGCTGCTGGGAGGGAAGCCAGGGGTGGGGACACAGGCTGGGCTCGAGGTGCCAGCCTCCCCAAAGCTGCCAAGAGCTCAGCCCTGCAGCCGAGGGCTGCGGGGACACCCCAGCCCAGAGCCCTTGAGCAGGGAGCGGGGCGCAAATGAAGTAAAGAGCACTAATTCCTCCTCAGAGACCCTGAGAGAAGAAGCGGCAGCCTCCCTCCCCTCCCCCAGGGCTTGTGGAAATGTGTTTTGTGTGCCGTGAATGGTGGATGTCGTCTTGTCATTGTTAATAACGTGTATGTGAACGCGATTATTTTGTACAGTCAAATTAATTTATTTTCTGACATCACCCTTTTTTTTTCATTTTTTTTTTTTTTTGACTTCCCTGTAACAGTACAGAGCACACCAAAGAATTATCTTATTAATTTTGGTGATAGATTGTTGTTTATGCTGATGTGGTTTGTACAAAAAAGAAATCATTATATTTTTCAGCTTACTTGAATGAACGATGTAATGTGAAACAGACTCTTCCTGCATGTCCTTCGTGCGGTGTGTTGGTGCTGATAATATATAAATTTATGTATAGTTCATAGAGATATTATATTATTAGTACAGTGCATGGTGCTGTCACTCTGGAAGCCTTTAAACGTTGTCTTCATATTGTTGTGTTGGATCTAAAGAAGCAGGCGTTACTTTGAAAACAAACAGAAAACTTGAATAGAAAATAATTTTTTAAAGCTCATTCAATTTGCTTTTTATTCGTTTTTCAAAGCCCATTTGAATAAATAGAAAATAATAAAGTGAGGTATGAACTTTTTAAAAAATAATTTATGTAATGTAATCTTATTAGAGATATATTGGTGCTGATCTATAAACGAACTTTTTAATTTATGCATTTTTTCAATAACAGATTGCACTATACATTACGACATGGCAGGGTTTATAAACTATGGCTCGGGGGGATATATCACTATTTTTATGTATTTGCTACACGTAAGGTCACACACTTGCCCAACAGTTTTATGACACATGATACCTCCTAAATAATAATAAAAAAATTGCTAATTTAAAACTTTTCATCTCTGTAAACCCCATAAAAATCAACAAAAAAAATCATGCAAATGAATAAAAATATTGTTCCTATGTATTGCATGTGCCTTACTAACAGACAAGGGGCAGAGACAGACCAGAACACCCCCTTTTCCCCCCGAGGGTCAGCAGGTAGCTTCAGACCCAGCCACAGCCCCACACCTCGGCAGGAGCAGCACCGTGAGGTCTTGGGGGCGGCTGCGGTGCTCCGGCTTTGCCCAGAGAAACCCGTGAGTAAATAGGGTTCTCCTGCGGGTTTGCCTCTGGCCTGCAGCCGGGCAGAGGAGGGATGCTCGGGCAGAGCCAGCCCTGCTCCCCCGAGGCTGCGGGCCTCGCTCCTGGGGCTGAGGGCGGGGCGCGGGCTGAGGATTTTGGGGTGCCTGGTCACGATGGAGCAGCTGGGTGCCCTGCTGCTGGCATCCCGTGCACAGGGGGAAGAGAGGGAAGGACAGACAGACAGAGGTACGACACAGGCACAGGTCAGACATTTATACACATGACATTCTTCATCTCTCTCAAGGACACCTAATCGGAATATAAAATCTAATCAATTAACATGTTTATTTCTGTTGGGGAGAAAACCCAGAACAACAACAACAACAAAACAACAACAACAAAAAAGGGAGATTTTCCTAGCAGTGTTCTCTTGAGGATACTAATGAGTTAAATAGCACTACTCTTCGGTAGGAGCCATATAAGCGAAACCGTATGCCAGAAGATGATTCTGAAACTCAGAGTGAGGTCAGACAAGAAATAACGCCAGGAAATCACTGGAATGAAGGAGAAGAAAACCCCCGAAGTTTTCAGAAGCTGAGTGACGACAGGTTTCTCGTTTCGAGAACTGAGTAAAACCCGTGAAAAAAATTCGGGCAGAATCGTGTGTCGGCATCCTCCAGGATTATTTCCTCTTTTAATTTTCTTTTTAAATAAAATAAATTAAATAAAACTGGCTCAGAGTGATTGCGCCCCCCGCCCCGTAATTTACCAGTGCTCGAAAATGACTGGTCAAAATGTCAAGAACAGTTTCACCAAAAGGTTAGAGTGTTTTTTAAGTCAGTTTTGTTAAATGTGGTAAAGGTGAAACAGGTTGCAAAGAGTTGTTTCAAGCAGAATGACAATAACCAACATACGAAGCAGAAAAACACTCATAAATGAGGGCTCCAATCAATGGGAAAACTTATAGCTCCCTAATGAAGTTTCTTGTGAAAAGGAGGGCGACACAAAGCCACCGAGACATGAATCATTCATGGGAAATATAAAAGATAAAAGATATCTGACAATGAGCAGAACCTTGTATAGAGTGTCTAAAACAAGTTTCCCCTTCTTATTTTCTGCTTCCCCCCCCTCCAACCTCCCTCTCCTAGTGTTCCCTGCCCGCCCTATAGAGTTAACATTGACCAGTGCACGTCCTGCCCCACTTCAAAGTAATTTAGCCCAGAACGGAAGGCTTGGCGCTTGGACAATCTTCATGGTGTGTTAGGATTTCTATGGCAATTGGCAAGCAAGACGTTCCCATCTGAATATGGCTCAAAGAAAGCCACTTATTGACACTGAGTTGGCCATCATCAAAGACTTCATCTTTTCCTAGGCGAAACGTGGTCCTAGCAAACACTGTTTAAATCATCTACCTTTGTAGTCGCGGCTGGGAGACATCTCGCCACACACTATTGCTGGCGCTCGGCCCTTTAAAGGCGACAGCGGCGGCAGCGAAGTTTGAAGGGGCTAAGAAATTTCGGGAGTGTGGGAAATGGCATTGCGGGGAGGGGGGCTGGGGATATGGATAAGCGGGGCGTTCTCGGCCGAGAGTCTCGGGGCTGCGCCCCCCGACGCCCCCGCCACGGGCAGGGTGTGGGACGCGGGGCAGCCGGGACAGGGCTGCTGCTTTGTTTTTCAAAGCTTGGGTGGTGGGGAGAACCGAGGATTTTCAGGGGTTTTCTCCGCGTGTTTCGTCCTTCTAGAGATGTCGCCAGGGAGTTGTGAAGCGCTGGCGAGGATGGACCGTCATACACTTCCCCCCCTCCCCCCGCCCCTTCCCCCGCCATCGCCCCGGAAAAATATTCCCAGGTAGAGCAGGGCAGGGCGGGTCGGGAGTGAGCGGGGACACGCACTCACACTCACACGCCGACACACAGCTCCCCCCGGCTCGGACACCCAAACGCCGGCGGGGCGCTGCCACCGCTCCCCCCGCATCCCGCGTACCCCCAGCACACACAACCACGCTCCCGCATTCACACACACACCACGCAAGTGCCTAATCAGGCAGGGAGAAGTTCAAAGGCAGGTTCTTTGAAATTCAAACTACTGCTTTTATGGTACATCAACATGGAGCGTTAGGATTGCTATGGCAATGAGCGCAGCAAAAGCAAGCTGCATTTAAAATAGTCCACCTCGATTCGAGACACTCTATTAAGATACAGTTGCATTGACCTTTAGTTTCATGCCGTGTTAGCGCAGTCAATTTTCACTTCATCAGAACGTCTCATATTTTTTGGCCTCTCTCCCAACGACCCTCCCCCTCCCCTTTTTTTTTTAGGACCCCCCCTCCCCAACTTCAGCAGATAAACAAATAAGTGAGGAAGAAGCTCCATCTCCAGCTCTTCTCGTCTTCTGCCTCCCTCTTTTTTTTTTCCCCACCTAAGTACTTTTATTTGCAGAGCGATTGTTCTTTGTTTATTTAATACAAGTACTGTGTGAATGGTGAAAAATAAACACGATGAAAAATAACCAAACAGATGATTCCGCCAAGTGAAAAAGCCCGGACTTAATAAAAGTGCGAAGCAGTCACCGTTGAATGAGAAATCCTTTGAAGTGGAACTTATTATAGGAAGAATACTTTTTGGTTTCCCTAACGACGCTGCTGAATTGAAAGGGCTCGCCTTTGTCAACGATTTGTTCTCCTTTGCCGGGATGCCCGCAGAAATTACTTACATGGGCTGCCTTAACATGCAGCCTGCAAATCAGTAACTTCGCAGCTCAGACTCGCAGACGCCGCTCTTCTAAGGACAAAAAGAAGTCAGGAGGAAAACACCCCAACCTTTCATCCAGCCTCTTATTTTGGGGGGTGAAGGGGGGCGGCGGGAGAAAAGGGGGTTTGGGACGGGGGGAGGCGAGCGGATCGGTGTGGCAGCACCCCCAGCCCCCGCCCGGCCGCAGGGACCCCGAGAGGGACCGTGCTCCGCTCCGGCCCGGCCCCGGAGCGAGCAGGGGGGCGGCGGAGCTCCTCCGGCAGCACCGTGTCCCTCCTTCCCCCACCCCCGCTCCCCCTTTTTTTCTCTTCTGCCAAGTGATTTTCCCAGGCAGAGACATATTTAATAAGGGTCGTTTATTACGAAGGCGCTTTGAAGGGTCGCCCCTGAAGCCCTGTGTCCATTAAAAACATGGAGGTGACATTTAAACCTCGTTTTAAAGGAGCTCTGGGGTAGTTCAATGAAAGGCAACTCGTTTGTCTTATGAGCTTGGAAACAACCTCCCTTCTTCTCCTTTTGACCACATGGCATAACTCAAAAACAATAGTTCAAAAGTAAAATGGCATCGTGGTGTTCAGCCTCAGACAGGCACCCATCTAGCAGGAGAGAAAAGGGATAGTCCATAACACAATGTGCTTTTTGTGTTCGACTCTGTCACAAGGATTTCGTTGTTTGCTTTAGAGGCTGCGCCTGTTATACTTTCTTGAAAGTGCTTGTGTTAAACAAGAGTTATAAGTCATCCAAAACAACAAACATTTTGATTTTCTTTGCCTAAAGGGTTTTCCCTGGCCATGGGCACCGTGAAAAAATAATGTACTTGCTGAGAAAGGAGCACCAGTAGTAGCATTACAAGCACAGTGCATTAAATATTGAATGACACGAGGAAAAAAAAAGAACTTGTCGAGGGGCACTCAGCCTTAAAGTCTTTCTTCAACTTTGTCTTCAGTGCCTGTTGGACTATTTAAGATGGTGTTAATTAAGGGCTGCATCTGATTCCACTAGCCCCCAGCTTTGTCTCTTTGCAGCGCTCCCATCAATAGCCCCTCTCAACCGCGGGCTTTCCCCACAAGTTGGTTTAGTGGTGCATGTGTCACTTCTTATTTTGAGGCTGAAGAGAAACCCGGATCGTGCATTAAGGGCAACAGGGAGATAGTAATCAAGCGGTGTTGTGGGGTTGTGGGGGGGTGGGGGGTGGAGCGGTGGGGCAGCGACAGGAGGAGGAGGAGGAGGAGGAGGAGGAGGGTGCGCGTCCAAGGCTGGAGCAGGGCAGCAGGGAGTGGAGCGGGGGCACGGCGCCGGGGTGAGAGCCTGTTTGCACATTGCCAACAGCCTGTTTGGCAAACAAGAGGCTGGCGAGCTTAATTTGTTTCAAATTAATCGTTTTCCACGAGGAAAAAGAAAGAAAGGAAAAAAAAGAAACAAAACAACAAACCACCAACTCCACGCGTCAAACAGTCCTCCCCAAAATCCTGCAAGGGAGCAGGAGGAACAGCCTCCGGTCCCGCGGCAGCCCCGTGCGGGAGCCCACGCGTGGCTGCGTGGGGAGCCGTGGCGTGTGCCTGTGCCCCTCTCCGGCTGTGCCCCGGCCGATGCTGGCAGCCGCTGGCGCTGCCCTTGGCCGGCCCCGCCAGTGAGGCCGACCCTCGGTGTAGGGCAGCCCCCGGTGCGCCCCGGGCAGCGGGGAGGGCGAGGGCAGCCACCGGAGCAGGGGGACACAGCGCTGGGGACACCCGGCGGGACGCCTCGCCCTGCATTTACCCTCTCGTATTTAGGGACTCGCCGCTCTCCCCTCGGCGGGGAGCACCGAGGCACCCGCATTTCGGGGAGACGCCTTTCCCGGGCCCCATCCCGGCGCCCCCCGCCCCGGTCGGGGGGGGCTCCTGGAACCCCGATGGGGCGCCTCGTCCCTCCCTCCCTCCCCGAGAGCGCTGGAGGCCGAGAGGGGCTTTGCCCGTGGGGGCATCGTCTCGGCGCTCAGCAAATGCCAACAGCGGGGGTGCAAACTGGGGGGCGGCTCCTCTTTTCTGTACGGCTCCTTTTCAACCTGCCAAAGGCACCGGGTGTTGAAAGCAAGGGGGCGCAGAGGGATCCTTTGCAGGTGTGGGGGGTGTGTGCCCCCGTTCCCCCCGGGGTCAGCGGGGACCCTCTGCCCCAAAGTGCGCTCAGAGCTGAGGTCGGGCTAGAGGACCCCTTAATTGGATGGGGCGGGGGGAAGAATGGTTCACTTCAGTTCTGTCCTGCCTGAGCTGTGAGGAGGGGAAAGCCAAGCGTGAGGCTATGAAACCCAATAGCCAGATTCTGTTCGTCTTCTACTTTTTTTTTTTTCAATCTCTATGTTCCCCCTCTCCTCCTCCTCTTCCTTTCACTCGGCAAGCCCGTCTGAAGCGCTCCAAATGGCCTTTCAAACAAGAAAACCCTTCAAGGAAAAATGGGCACACATCCCCTTCCAGGCACCTTGCCAAAATCTCCCAAGCACCCTACCTGGCATCCTAGCTTAAGTTTCTTCAAGAAGTATGTGTGTGTCTGAGTATGTGAGGGGGGTGGGGGGGTTCGGGGCCGAGGGGGGGTGGAACTACAGCCGTCCTGTAGTGGTAGACACAAGTTCAGAGCTCCACTTCTCCCCTCTTTAATTAGGCTGGGGAGAGCCGCGGAGGCCCCTGGTTGAGGTGCGAGCGAGGCGGCCGGGCAGAGCGAGTGAGTACCCAACGCAGCCCCGACGGGACCGGGATGGGCACCCGGGAGCCGCGCCGGGGGGCTCCGCGCTCAGCGGGCAGCAGCGAGCAGCCGCCTCCCGGAGAGAGATGTGGGAGGGGAGGATGAG
The DNA here is from genome assembly GCF_051311805.1 of Agelaius phoeniceus. NCBI lineage: Eukaryota > Metazoa > Chordata > Aves > Passeriformes > Icteridae > Agelaius > Agelaius phoeniceus. The sequence continues at coordinate 40,080,088 of NC_135266.1, forward strand.
GATGAGGGTGGGAATAGCGGGCCGGGGGTGTGCCAGTGGGACTCGCTTCCCCGAACTTGCGGTGCGGGCCGCTAGGCGAAACTGGGGAGGCCAGAGCCGGTGCTGCAAAAGTCAGCTCGACCCAGCTGTGACTTCACCTATTAGCCCCGATGTCTTTCCGAGGAGATTGGCGGAGTTAAACATCCCACAATGGGCGCTCTGGGGCGTCTCCAGCCTGACCTCTACCCGGTTTTAATAGTTTCATAGGAACTTCATTAAATCAATTACTTAGTGAGCACATCATCATTTATTTGTAATTAGCACTGAAGAGCTTGATTTTTGCAGCAGCCCGCAGCCCGGTTCCCAGCGGGGTTGGCCATGTACTACAAGCACTTTTGTTTGCTGTGTGTGTTGACTCGTGGTATTATTCGGCCGCCACAATAAAAGTGTAATCTTCACGTCTTAATCTAGCGTTCAGGGAGGAAAGGAAAACAAACACGGGGCGGACGAGGCACCGGTTCCCGTGTCCGTGTCCCCCCCTGCTCGGGCCGGGCGCGGTGCGGCTCCCGGGCCGTGCGGCGGGAGGAGGGCGGAGGGACCGGAGGGTGGGACGGACGCCGGGGCTGAAGGGGGGGAAAGGGAGGAAATGGGTCATCCGCAGCCAGGACAAAAGAGAGCGGCTCGGTGCCTTGAAGGGCACGGAAAAGGGGTGCGAACCGGCTGCCCGCGGCCCTGGGTGTGCGTGCTGGGGGGAAACCAGCGGGGCTCAGCGCTGGGGGCGCAGCAAGAAGGCTTTCGTATGGGGGGCTTCGGGGCAGGAAAGGGGACGGGTAGGGGCAGGGAAAGCCGCATCGGACGTGGGGTGGACGTGACTGTGTTAGGGGCGGGAGGAGAAGAGCAAAAACTCCCCGACGTAACCATCCAGGCCTCCTCTGCTTCTCCCCGCAGCCAGCGCCTTGCCATCGCGGCTCCCCACGGGGAGGCGGCTCCACGCGTGGGCCGCGCCACGGCTGCCCCCAGGCGACAGCCCCAGCCCCTCTCTCCCGCCGCAGGAGCTGCCGCGGCCGCGTCTCTGCGCACCCCGGCTGGGGCCCGGCTCGGGGCCGGGATCCCGGGCCGGCCCGGGGGGAGGAGGGCTTTGCAGCTCCCTCCCTCGTCGGGCTGCGCTGGCTCCCAGACAGACGCTCTCCAGGCAGGCAGGCAGGGGTTTGGGGAGTGGGGGCTGTTTTGGGGTGTCTGCCTGCCGCCCGAGGGAGGGAGGGGAGCTGATGTCCCGTTGGAGGCTGCAGCACACCCGCAAGCCCAGGGGCTTCTGCAGCCCACGCGTGCCAGTCGCGGGTAGGCACCGAGGCAGAGACCCGAGGGGGCGGGTCGGGCTGTGTGTGCCCCTGTGCGGGAGCAGTACCGTGTTCGGCTCTGACGACAGCCCCACTCTTGGTATTCGGGCGCTGCCCACATTTCGGCAGATCACCTGCAGAGGGGCTCTCTCGCCCCGCTGCCCGGTCCTTCCCCACGGAAACCGTCGAGGTGAACGGGACGAGCGGCCCCGCCGGTACTTGCCTGGGTCGGCTCCTACCGGCCGAGGGGATGGATAGTGGTTTCCATCCCGTCTTAATTTCCATCCTAGACGTGGCGAGAGCCCGGGTCCAGGGCAAGACAAGTGCAGAGCAGGGTGCAGATGTCACCCGCGATGGAGCTGCCCCTCGCCGTGCCGTCGGTCACCTCGTCTATCGTGGTGGGTCTCCATCGCCCCCGGCCGAGGGGAGCGAGTCCCGGAGCCCCCCAGCTGCAGGGCCCAAGTGGGGGCTGGCGGTGCTGGCAGGGCACAGGTCCCCGCGTAGGCAGGGCTGCCGTGGCGGCACACGGGTGATAAAACACGCCGTGGGGGCGGGGGGCGAACCCTCTCTCCCCTCCGCCCCAAAAACACCGCTTGGCATTAGTGCAAGGGCTACGTTCCCAAATTCAAGCGAACAGTAGGGAAAAAAACCCTGAATATCCTCTGGGAGACGGAGAGGAGAGAGGTGTTTTATTTGCGCGGAGAAGCCGGGAGGCGACGTGATTTTAACTGCTATGTATTTTTAATATTAAATCGTTTTAACATGTAACATAACCGATCTCTTCTGTCCGAAAACGACCGTCCGAGAAGCCGAGCGGGGCGCGTTTGTCGCCAGGGTTGGGATAAATGGGAGTTCCCCGCGGTGGCAGCGAGGGAGGCTGCGCGGGCGCGGAGGTTGCGCGGCGGCTGAGAGCGGTCCCAGCGTGGTGAGCTCTCTTCTTGCCGGGCAGGAGACCGAGCCCGGCACAGAGCCGAAACCCCAAACGTTGAAAACAAAAAAGGTGTTTCCCGTGGGGGAGAAAACCAGTACCATCCTCTCCTCCTTCTCCCACATCTACAAATCCCGCAATTTACTCCACAGGGAGTGCTCACGCGGATTCGTGGGAACCGGCCCGCGTTGTAGGGTGCTATTTTTAGGGCATGGGGCTGGAAATAGAGGGATAACCCCAGGCTTTGCAGAGCAGGAGAGCTGCAGGTGGGGAAGATAGCGCTGGCTGCAGCCGGACGTGTCAGGACGTCAGCCGTGGGTGAGGCGAGTTGCTCGTGGGAGGAGGGAGGAGGAAAGCAGGACCGCGGGCCATCCGTGCTCCCCGTCCAGCCCCTCAGTGTGCCGGGCAGCCGTGGCGGGGCTGCTCCCGCTGTGCGCGGCTCCAAGGAGCGGAGGCGGCCTGCGGCAGAGGCACCTGCCCTGACCAGGAGCGGGTCCTGCCCTTGCCTCTGAGTTTTATGGAAGCGGGAGCACGTTCCCAGCACGGACGTGTTCTATAAGCTAAAGCCCGTTTGGATGGGTGGCGGTGCTGCCGCTGTGCCGTCCCGAGGCCCCACGGCAGAGGCATGTCCCGGGTGGAGCCTCAGGGAGTCACGGGCAGTGTCCGTGTGGGGCAGCTCAGCACCCCCCGGCCTCTGGCTCCGGTCCCTTCTGCCCCACGGCCTCTCCTGCCTGGCCTTGAGTGTTCCTGCTCGTGCCTGCCCGTCCCACTTGTGTCCTGCCCGTGCCACCCTCCCTGCCTGTCTTGCTTGGCCTGTCCCTGCCTGCCCAACCCGCAGTCCCTGAACCAGCAACCCTCAGCCTCTGCCCCTGGTGCTGTTCATCACTGGCAGGAGCTCATGGACATTTGTTGAGGCTGTACCCTCTCACAGGGTACATCCCTTTCATCTGCTCTAAGGAGGAGGGAAGCTGCGTCCTGTGGGAAATGGGTGAGGAGAGATGGGTCAACAGGGCAAATCCAGTCGGCTCTACCCTGTCCCAAACCTGGAAGCAGCTTCCCAGACACCCACCCGCCATTACCAACCTGGATGGCAGATTGTGTTTGGAAGCTGGGGCCATGCTACCAAATGTTTTACAGCAGCTGTTTAATGTTGTCCTACCCAGTTATTAAAGACAAATAGGAGTAAATTAAAACAGCAATGTAAAGTGAAGTAAAAACCCTTCTTTCATTCTACTAAAAGACAATATCTTTCAATTAAGGAATATTTGAATTCCACAAAAACGCAGAGTCTCCACAGTGACATAAGACTTTGCTTTTCAAACTGTAGCCAAATACAAACCAGCCCAGCTCAGACCAAGCTTAGGCACAGGGGCCATGATCCCATGGGCCAAGGGCCAGGGCAGGCCAAAGACAGGGGCCTGCTGCTTTGATTCTACCCCAGAATACTTTGATTCTACCTCAGATTCCCTCATTGTGGGAGGTCTCCTTTGACTTTTTTGTTCTCATTTCTCGCAGGACAGGGAAGCAGGCTTGGCCCAGAGCAGATTTTCAGGTTCCAAGTTTGCTGGTGGTGATCCAGGGCAGCACCAGGCGCTGGCTTCGGCAGCCGTGCCCAAGTGCCCAAGTGTGCCTAACTGCTGGGGACAGCCCTTGGATTCTTTCCCCTCTGTTCTCTAGCACAGGAAAAAAAAAAAAAACCCAAACCCTCCCTTGAAACTGTTCATCGTGCAATGCCTGAAAACCTTGAATTACCTTATGCCATCACTCGACCCAGGACAGTCTGCCCAGGATTTTATCAACATTTACTTCATCAGTACTTAGATTTCTATTCTGTAGTTGGCAATGCTCATATGCCAGATGCACTTGCCATTTAGTGCATCCTGCCAGGGTTAGAGAAATATAATGCAGGAATGAAATTAACCTGGGACCATACCTGCGGGGTTTGATGCTTGCTGCTGGCGCCTGGGATCTTTTCAGGGGTATGAACCTGCCAGGAAGTCCTTGGAGAGGGAACTTTGACCTGGGTGCATGCAATTCTGCACCAGGTGGCTCTTAAATAAAAAAGTAGAGAAAATGGGAAGAACTTAGGCCCAAATACAAAAATGAGCTGTTGGCATTGAGCTCTTCCAGTGGAGTAGAGAAGCAGGGAGGTCAATAGTCCTGGTTGTCCAAGATGGCAATGAGCTGGCAAGAATGATTTAGCAACATTTTATAGCCACATAAATGGAGCTACATTCAGTGTTTTGTAAGGTACCATAAAGCATAAGTCCTTCTGTCTCTTGGCTGCTCCAGTTCTGCTTTGTTTTACCCAAAAAGAGACAATGTCTGCGATTGCAGCTAAAACCCCTCTAGACACACATAACACGTGCATGTACCTACACCTGCCCTTCCACACAGGCACCAGTCTCACCCAAATACCCTCAGATCATATTCATTAAAAGAATAAATTCCACAGGGATTTTCCCAGAATATAAGGGAAACAAAAACAACCTCAAAAGAAAGATGATGCTGCTGGCATCCACTTGTCTTCTTCCCTGAGCTCTCCAAGAACACTACCAACACCTTACCACTGCACAGAGCAAGGGGCACAGAGTGACAGCAAGGTCCCCTTTAATGGCAGATGTGGCCTTATTTAATGTTTTGTAGTGTTTTCTTTATTTTTATTATTTTGCCACTTAAGAAGCAGTCCCATCTTTCCTAGGGATTATGGCATTGTTCCCTCCCTTTCTCAGCTGCCTATCTGTTGAAGAACTAAGAATTTTACAAAACCGATTTATTGTATCTAAAGCAAACTAAAAATATCAAGGTGGAGGATTTTATTTAAAAAAAATATTCTGACTGCCAGAAAACATGGGGCCAAGTTGTCATCAAGTCCATCTTACCTGCTGCCCTACCAGAAGCATCACTTGCAGCTTCCCCTCTCCCCAGAGAACCTGGGGGTCTGATGAGCCAGCAGGGACAGGGATGGGAGGAACATGTATCCCATCCTCTGGCTGGGCAGCTGGGCAGCCCAAATATGGGACTGGGAAGGGTAATGCTGAAATGAGTGTGCAGACAGCCCAAGCTGGTCCCCAGGAGAGAGGGCCCTGCACATCTTGTCTGCTGCCTCTGTCTGCTGCTTTGAGGAGGGCATCCTTCAGCTCCTGAGGGAAGGACCCCATCTCTACCCTCGCTGGGGCAGTGCCCATGCTCTGACATGGCAGGACACCTTCCAGCTCAGGATTCCCCATGGCAACATTGGGCTTGTGACTCATGGAGGGCAGCAGCACCATTTGCTGTGCTAGCACAGGCCCTGGTGCTCCCCAGTGATAAAAGGGAGCAGTATGACAATACACGAGCTGCTGGTGACATGGATGTGCAGGCTTGTCTGTGGCTGCCAGCTCTGGGAATGAGTGTGGCTCAGTGCTGGCAGAAGGTGCTTGATTGATGGCTGGGTATTGTGGGGCTACAGTAGATGTGTCGTGCCAGCTTCTGTGTACCCAGTCCAGAAACCCAGGGATTATATCAAAATGGCAGCTTACAACCATGCCTAAATAATAAAGGTGCTTTCTTACAAGTGCAGTGAACCCAGCCATTTCCTAATGCCAGCACTACATTTGCTTTCTGCATTTGCATCTGTGGCTTGTCTGAGCTCCGCATGTTGGGGAATTTAAAAACAATCATTCGTATTTTTTTCCTTGTTTCTGAATGAACTAGACTCCTGCAGAAAAATAGCAGGGGTGAATATATTTCTGTTCAGGGATATAGCATTCTAGTCAAGGAATTTGGAGAGCAAAAGCATAAATGTGCAGAACCGTGAAGAGATAATACGTGGGGAAATGATTTTTAAAATGTAGAGGTAAAACAAGGATTACACTTTTCCAGAAGTAATTTGTAGACTGTGTGGCAATAAGAATTGGCATGGCAAGTGTGAATCTTGGCTGTGCACATATAGATGCTATAGAGATCCCTCACCAGCCATTTAGACAAATGATTAAGGCTAGAAGATGACAGTGTGCACACATTAAGGTGTGACACATGCTCACACACAAACACAGACATACATGTATGGGCACACACATACCTTTACAATCAGCACTGCCTGATTATTCTTTTGTTTTCAGAAGGTTTAGAAATGTTGAAGCACTCTGATAATTTATGCTTACCTATGGGGTCTCAACCATTGGGGTGGTACCTGGTTTATTTCTTGTTGATGTTGATGTCAATAATTTATTTCAATGACCAGAGGGGACGTGCTATGCATTAATGATTACTTACTTGCTCTATACATATTCAGATTTTGACTCCTGAGACTGTGCACATTTAGTTTGCCAAGAGATGCTGCTGCCTCTCCAGCAGGTATTATTGACTGAGGCAGCATTAAAGCAGCAAGAGGGGCACTGGGAAAATATCACTGATAGCTGGGAAGGGCCAGGAACAGATCATAAACTAAACTTCACTAAAGCTGAAATACACTCAGGACATTATCTTTCAATGAAAGATTATTTAAAACTCAAGTCTTTGAGTGCAGAGATCATAATGGATCAATTACATTTCAGAGCCAAAATTGTGTTGCCAGGTTATAAACTCACATTTCTGTCACGGTCCAGTTGCTGCTAGCTAACCATCTCTTCAGCCACCAGCACTGCATTTTTAAAGGACAGTTTGGGAGATACATGGCTTGGGAGGAACCAGGGGTGCCAGAGAATCAGTCTAGTTCAAGACTGACTCTTTCTTTTTGTAGCATGGGAGGGAGCGCTGGGCCCACGGCGCCATCAGCTCAGGGGAGGTGAGGGAAGCACAGACAGAATTGCTAACTACATCTCCCTCCATGACAAACTTGTTTCCCTTGTAAGAGGTGAGATACTTCTTCAAAGCACAAAGGAGAGGGGATAACTGGCAGGTGGGGCTCTGTTTGAGCATGCAGAGATTTTCTCCCCCTTCCCTGAGGTCTATTTTTTGTGGTTGTGGCTGCCTTTGAAAGGCAGTAATGAGGTAGGAAATCTTCACACTCTTTTTGGCATTGAAGGGTTTCAGAGCAGGATTGATGCTGGATGGCTGGGAAGAGGAAGTCCAAAGCAGGAGAAGTATTTTGGAGTAGTGTAGTTTTTTTAAGTGGCATACATGCAAATAATTTCATATTTGTGACTACATGGACAGCTAGCAGAGCAGGACCATTTACAAGTTTTCCTAAATGGTGGTTCTTGTTGCTGATCATCTTTATGCAGACCTGGTTATTCTTGCTTCTGAAAGCCTATCTTCTTTAGGGTCTCTCTGGGATGATGTAAAGTTTTAATTGACAATATGGATTTCTAACTCAGCTAATACTAACATTGGCCTTAAGACAAATCAACACAGCACTGGCAGGAAGAAAGAATTCCCTTAGTGGAAGCTGGAAGGTGTTTCTTTTCTCTCTTGTGTGTGAGAAATAAAAATCTTCCCCCAGATCTGCTCCAGGAGACGTGGTCTGTGCACAGGGCTGGGAGCTGGGGTACACAACCACTAATCCCAGCTCTGACAGACCCCCTTGGTGGCAAATCTCCCCAGCCTCCCTTTCAACACCTGTAAAACGGAGATAATGAGCAGGACGCCCTCCCTTCCCCGGGGCTGGGTGCCGTGTGCGGGGCTGCCGGGCTGGTCCCGCAGGCATCCCTGTGTGCAGCCCTGCTCCACACACTGGCATTTTGCTGCCATTTGGTTGGCAGAAATACCCCACAACAGCACAGTGCTCCAGACGATCACGAGCAGCCATGTAGCAGTCATCCTTTGTTTTCTTTAAACGATTTCAACAAAAATAATGTCTCTTTTTTCTGGAGCTGCAGGCAAACCATTTGGCCTCCTGGCAGACAGCTTTCCTGGGCCTCTGAGCCCACTGCGTTTACTGGAGAGGCTCATGTCGCATTTTCTGCCCCTTTCTTTCAAAATGTTCCTTTTGGGGAGGGGAAGGCATGCTCTTATTCTCTTTTATTTCATTTTTTGAGCGCCAGAGCTGGCAGAAAAGAGCTACCTAAGAACAAGCGTGGCTGGTGCGGAGCAATGGCTGTGGTGGGGATGCTTCCTGGCTGCACGGGCTGTGTGCCTGTGATTAAGATCACTGTCAGAAAGAAAGCAGCACTTTTAGAGGGTTTTTCATAAAGCACCCAGCAGAACCCAGCATGGACCAGCAAGAGATCTGCTAAATGCCAAAATTGCACTCAGAGTGAATTTTTTTTGTCTTTGGAGGGTTTTTTAAAAAACTCTTTTATATTGACAAACTGTCAAGGAGAGATATTTCTGATTTTCAGGCTCAAACAAAGCACAATGACTGTCACTATGGCCCTAATAAAGGCAGGTAGGTGAAAAAAGAAAGAAGAAAAGAAATGCTTGCTTGGCTCTTGCCCCCACATATTTGTCAGTGTGCCTGTGACCTGAGCCAGCTGCTACCTCTGTGGCTCAGCCGCCACCGTGGTGGCCACAGTGTCACAGGGAAACTGGCCAGGTGCAGCCAAGGCCATCAGCCACAGCCCTGGACACACAGTACAACCCTCACCACTCTAAACTCCATCTCTGCTGCAAAAACACTGGGAACACCGAGCAAAGCCTCACCAATTGTAACAAAAGCCACTCCCCCCATTGCACCAATAAACTAATTTTCCCCCCTTTTCTTCTCTGAGAAAGCCATGTATGAAGTTGTGGCAGAGAGGACCCAGGGCACACCAGGGACTGGAATTTAGGAGAGCTGAATCCTACATCCACCTCCTGTCCTGTTACTCCATCCTGGAGATAATTGTGCTGTGTCTGTCCCTCTTTCAGCTGTCCTGTCTTTTAGGTCAGGCTTGTTCTTGTTATTTGTACCATACGTAGAACCAAGGGGGCTCCCAATTCACTGTGGTAGTGGTAGTAGTAGTAAAAATTGTAATTATAATTATATTAAGAGACCGAGCTGTAGCCAAAACAAAATCCCTTTTCACACATTCCTATTGAGATGTGATCCATAAAACTGCATTTTTATGTCAACACATTGGCAATGCTATAACCTGGAGGCTGGAATAGGCAAAGGCATAGCTATATGCATATTTATTTTATATCAGCCCATTTTTATACCAGTGTGTGTGTGATTGCATTGCACATAAGAATTTATTCTCCTGTGTTCACTGAGATATGCATACATAGCAGTGTTCCATTTACACAGGTAATGTTAGATGACTAGTTTGTTATTCTGGGTGGTGCACAGGTGTTCTAACCATTTTTGATCAGATGCAAGCTGGTCTAACTCTTTTAGGGCACAGAAAGGATCATCAGGCTTATAACTTCACAGAGGCAAGGCATTGGCCCTTTCCACTTGTAGCTTCAAAAAAATACCAACAACCCAAAACCCAAACTAATTGCAGGAAGTGCTACCACTTCCCTCCTTTGATGTGGCATCTCCCATAGCAGCAGATTGTCTCTCTGGCTCATCCAACTCTGGAGTCAGGTGGTTGTCTAGAAGTGACTTTTCCCCCTCTGGTATTTTGGCTCTTGGTCTCTAGGTTGGAGGCCGCAATTTTCAGCACCTGCTAATATTTTTTTTTAACAGATGATAGAAAGGAAAATTTCCAAATGCAGCAGATACAATCTGCTGTTGCCTGGGTCAAGCATGGACCACAGGGTTCATTTGCCCTGGAGATGGGGGGCTAATGCTGTCCATGGTTCTGGCAATTGTCCCGTGTTCCTCTAGGATGGTGGTCGGTGTAGCGCCTTTCTGTGAATTCTGTGAATTCTTTGCTGCAGAGGAGAAGCACACTGTGTGAGAGCTCTCCTCTTCCTGCTGTAGCAGTGACTGGCCCCTCCAGCACCAGGAGAGTCCACACTGCCAAAACCTGTAATTTGCATTATTTCAAACACATTTTCATTTAAAATCCAAAGGAAACATTGAACTAATTCAATATATGCAGGTTCAAATTGCAGCACTACCACAGTAAGAATTCAGATGCTCTGTTCCTTGCAGAGATCATGGCTAAAAGAAGTCTTGACATAAAACCCTGCTTTAATATTTCTGGCAGCTCTCTGTCCCACGACTTCCACCACCCTTTGCTAAGCAAGTCCCTTGCCCCCTTCCCTCTGTTTTTCTTGTGACAGTGTGTGTATTTTAATCCAATGTAACTATTTGTTCTCATAGCCTTCCCTGGCCAGCAGGAAGTAATGGGACCTCTGAATGGCTCTTGAGAGGCAAGGGAAATAAATAAAAGACAAGGAAATTGAAAGAATAACAAAGGACAGACCATCCAGAGCAGGTTTCCATTAGGCTCAGGAGGCAAATGGCAACAGGCATGGGAGGTTGTAGATGAGACAAAATGTCTCAAAAGGTTTTTGCCACTCTCTGATGACACTGACTAGAAATAAATATGCTTTTTGTCTTTCTTCTGAGTTTTAAGCTGACTCAAGGTGTAAATAATGAGAAATGTAGAAGGTTGGATGTCTGCAGAGTGCATGTTATAGCTGGGACTTCTTCCACTGCCTTTTCCAATACATGTGTATATAACTACATGTGCACATTTGTAATGCCAGCCACGTCTCTGTGCTGGTAACAGGGATGGGAGAGCTGCATTGCCTTCCTCCAAAAAGTATCTGTTTATCCTTGTCCCAGCCCACATGTGATGGGTACACATGCTTTTCCCCATCTTACATTCAGAAGTCACTGTTAAGATCTCTTTCACAAACTCATTTCTTTCAAATAGGGTCAGAGTTTGAAGATGAAATCAGAGAGTCCAGGTGAATGTTATGCTCCTCCTTCCCTGCTTTTTAAATTTTTTTTTTTTTTTTAGTGCTTGCAACACTCTTTTTCAGGTTTGGAAATTAAAGTTATTTTCCTGCCAATGTTTTCTGATTCCATGTGGCAAACATTTTTCTTTACAGTGGAGCAGAAGCCAACATGGCTGCCTCCAACATGCGTTGGTTTTGTGTATCCTGTCAACTCTTTCCCAGACAAAGTGAACAGTCCTGGGATCTGTTCTGCCTCCCCCTAGCCCTCTGGTGTGACAATCCTCAGTTTTAGCACATGCATAAAACTGAGGCAAAGTACTGGCTACTTGTAAATACAATTTTGAGGACATTGCTTGTTTTATCAGAACTATGAACGCTTTTCCAACTTTCCCCTGTACCTTTCCAAGCTTGGCTATACCAAAAAATGTGACCTAACATCCAAAGCACAGACTGCCACAGGAGTGGGTCTGACTGACTACTCATCTGAGTTGCTCAGGTCCCAGATAAATAGATGGTTTATCCTAATTACTTGTTATGTGAACTTTTTGTAAGGACTCTGGCCCTTACAAAACACAGATCAGGGTTGGTGCGGGGTCTGAGGCAGTGCAATGAGCTGGGGTATTTCGCTGTCCTTTACGGATGGAGGAGGTGAGTAGGCTGTGGAAGTGCACTGGAAGTGTCTGTGTTTTCATCCTTTTCATTGGGAGCCCAGGACATGCCCTTGGACACAGGATTCCTGGCTTGCTGGCCATTATTCATCCTGAACTACAGTGGTTGTGCTTAAGTAACAAAATCATGAAGCATAAGGGAAAAGAGCTTCAAGACAAGGCAGGAGTTTTTTGTCAGAGCATCTTAAGTATTTCTGTCCATTGTTCTTGCTACATTTGTATTCTTTCCTGCAAGTACATTTATAAAATCAACAACTACAGTAGTTGTATGTGTTTGTTAATAAATAGGGCTATGCACCACTTCTGGATAAAATCCATGGTTGTGCATGAGTATTACCTCAAAACGTGTGTGTTCCTCTGCCATGGAGAGGTCCCAGTCCACGGGAACTTGGGTAATGAACTGAAGATTAATTCATGTTTCCTGTCACATGTCTGGTTGTGTCTATTAAGGGGCTTAATTATGGAGTCAGTAGCTCTAGGTCCTAAGGAAGTATGTTAGGCTGGTTCTCTCTCCTTTTAACTTTGTTTTCATATTTTGCATTCTGGACAACAACAATTACAATATTGTCCATGTACTGATCCTTTTTCACACAGTATGAACATTGCAGCCTCTGCTGAAGAGTTTTTAGCTGTTTGCTAAGTAAGAGCAGATGTAAAATGAAAGAAGATTTCAGCTCATAGCACAGACTAAGTGCCAGGTTTCAAAACCTGTATTTTGGGGTATGTTTTAAGTTTTGCTTTAGTTTTTATGGTATCATTGTTTACTGTGTTGTCAACAGATTTACTTCTGCTCTCCCTCTGCCCTTATGATACATGTACTGATGAGTGTTTAACTCTTGCCAGAGTGTGCCTCCCATATTGTGAATCAATTGCAGCTTGAAGTTGACACATTTTGCTCCCATTGAGGAATCACTGTTTTATTCATTATGGTGTTGCTATGGTTCTGCCACGATGGACTTTGAGTGTGATTCTGTTGCTCTCAGCAAGTACATGAAAAAAATATGGTGCCTTGTCCTCTGATCTGCCACCTATAAATCAAAGAAAATGATTTGACATATAACTAGTCAGATAATTGCCAAAGACATATGCCAGTTGGGACAAGCCCAAAATAATTTTGGGAAATAGCTGACAAACCCATGGTCAAGCAGGGCAGAATGTGCCCCTGCAATTCCATTCAAACAAATCAGAAATGCCTCCAAAATGACTGTTGCTTCATGTCTGCCCTCTTCTTTTGGGGCTACTATTTATTTCTGTCACTGGATTAGACACCATAACAGAGCAGTGGTCCTGAGCATTGCAGAGATTTGTTCCATGGCCAGCTGGAATCTTGGATCTGTGGCACTGAATGTTTCCATATTCCAGCAGAGCAGGTACAGAGGGGAGTTTGGAGAGAGCAGCATGAAGACGAATGCTGGTACTGGTGGCAATTATCTCAGACCTTTTGTTTTCACACCAAATTTCAGGGAAAGGATGAGGCAGAATAGGGAGTGAAAGAAAGGGCAAAGGCCAGGCTGCCAGGGCGTCTCTCCTAGATCTCTAGCAAAGAGTGTAGGCCACGCACCTTGGCAGCTAGCTGGAGTCAAGGAGCTCGGAGAAGTCCGCCAAGAGGCAAGGCACAGAAATGAATGCAAGCCATCCAACACTGACCTTGAACTCTGATTGAAGCCAGGTCATTTCTGCAGTCCTTACCCAAACCAGACTCTCCTTGGACGAGCAAGGCTTTGGTTTCTGTATGGACTGCAGATTCTGGGCTCTGACACACCCTGTGGTGGCAGATTTCTGCAAAAAACTGATGGTGCAAGGCCATTGCTCGGGGCTTCACCAGGAGAGAGCGAGCACAGAGGGAAGGGATGTTTCCAAATGAGAAATATTTTTTTTTTTAATGAGTGATATGTTGGCTTCAGGCAAATGGCAGAAGGTTTTACTGAAAAGGCTTCTTTATGGGATTGTGGTTTAGCTTGGGGTAGGTTAGAGAAGTCTGTAAACCCCAGGAGCTCAGGGAGTTTGACAGGTTTGACAGGCCTTCCTGCTACTTATGAACAGGAGGCTGGAGCAAGTGTTCTTGAAATCACCTCCCTGTTTTCCATAAAAGCATGCTGGCAAGCCAGAGGAAGAGAAAAACTGTTTTCCTCACCCATTTTATTTTCTTGTATAAGGACAATCTTAGAAATATTTTTTTCCAGATCTTTAAAACTTTGCTTTTTTTGGCTCCTCTCAATACAAAATTCCTGTCCACATTTCTCGGCTTTGGATTAGACCCTTCAACGGAGACTTAAGTACCTTAAAATCATTACAGCAAGAATCATTAGTGACACACCAGAAACTGGTATACATCACCTCTAAAGAACGTGCCAGCTCTAAAGAGCCACTCTCTCACCTGGACCCCATTACCTCTGTTCAGCCTTTTTGTGTTCATTTAACTGTACCACACTCCACACTCTGCTTTGTCCCAAAGTGAGAAAATAATGGAAATTATGAAAATTATAAAAAATGATGAATGAAAGCCATTGAAATAATGAAAATGAAAATGACTGTAGAGCTGTATGTGTGTCATGTGCAATGATAGTAAGGGCTGCAGGTCCTGGTGATGACAGGGAGAAGAGCCCTCTTTACTTTCCCTGGGTCAACCTATGCCTTCACACCACCCCTGATCTTAGTAAAGGGAGTAAGTGCTTCCAATTAACGTCACATATTTGCCAGGTTTGCAAAGCAAAGGGCTTGGGTTTCTGCTGTAACAGAAACAGCAGTGGCTGCTGCTGCAATAGTTAAGCCATCACTGGTCAGAGAGCTGTTGCAGTGTTTGGGCTGGGGGTCACTGCCCTGGAAAGGGGAAGCCTGGAAAGAATCAGTAATTTATGAAAAATGTACACATAAGGAGGAATTTCCTATTTCTTTGAATGATAGTAATTTAATTTAAGAAGAAATCCAGTGACAACTACCTAGGAAATAAATGCCTTTTTGTAAATCTCTGTGGTGAAAATGTACTTAGCTGAAAATCAGCAGAATTCTTCTTACTCTAGTTTCTAAACATGCCTCAGTTCCTAACCCAGTCCTAAGCTTGGGAAACTGAAATGAGCTCTGATAACACGAACAGAATGCTTAGGGCAGAACAAACCCAAGAGATTAAGTTAAATTTGCCAGCTGAAGAAAGCTTCTAAGCTTTATCAAACATACAAGCTGGAGAAAACTCTGAAGGTGGCATGTGAGCCTGCTAATATCTTCCACGAAATCTTCCAGCCACAAGGAGCTCCTCAGACCTGGGAAAGTTTCCTACCTCCTGAGGAGAAGGAGCAGCTTAGCTCCAGAGGCCAGCCTGTAATTCCATAGCCTTATCCCTGGCAGCACCTGACCAGCCCACCTTATCCAGCTGGCCCAGCTGGGAGGCTCATGGGCAAGCCACTTTATCCAGCACCAGCTCAAAAAGTAGAAATTATAATCCCATAGGCAAAGCACCAGAGAAGCCTAGCTGGACTGAAAAAAGAAAAGCAGGCCCTTCAGTGTAAACCCTCTAGCTCTATTCTACTCTCCTCTTTTTCTTTCTTTCTTTCTTTCTTTCTTTCTTTCTTTCTTTCTTTCTTTCTTTCTTTCTTTCTTTCTTTCTTTCTTTCTTTCTTTCTTTCTTTCTTTCTTTCTTTCTTTCTTTCTTTCTTTCTTTCTTTCTTTCTTTCTAAAAAAACGATTCTTATTCTTATTCTTATTCTTTAATGCAAATTATGTATTTCAGCCTCTTAATTCTTGTTCAAAACCAGTTCCTGCTTTTCTGCGCTCATTGTGGTGGACTTTGTCCTACCATTCTCAAAAATTTTCATGAAACAAATATCTTGTCCCCCTTCTGGATGGAGTCATGAAACCTTGGTGTTTCTTTCACATCACCTAGACACTTACCTGGTTTCTTCAATTACGGCAAAAATGACTGCAAGCCCCAAACTGCTTTGCTAGAGCTGTGCAAACACAGTAAGAGGTGACCTGTATGCCAGAATACATCATCTAAATAGACAAGACAAAGGAAACACAAATGTTCCAGCTGTGCAAAGGGAAACTGATGTATACTGAAATTTCAGAGAAATTTCCACATAGGGAATGTATGCTAGAAGGAAAAATTCGGTCAGGTCCAACTTAGTGCTTTATGACCTTGCTGAGTAGCTTTTCCCTCTGGAATTAAATGTTACCCCCCAGCTTTGCTCTTTGCAGGTTGAGATCCACCCAGGGGGGCTGGAGGAGTTATCACCACAGATCACAGATTCCTCATGGTGGATATGGACCTGATGATGCTCTGAGCTGCAGCTAGCTGCATAATCACCCTCATCACATCCTACAAATGAAAACCAGGGCCTCCTTCACATACCTCCATCATTAAACAGTTGGTTACAACCACATGAAACCCTTCAGGAGCTGTGGGAATTTCCCTATGGTTCCCAGTCTAGGATTTGGGGTGCACCTCCCCTTGTAGTCCCTCACAAAGCATCCCTGCACTGGTGACTGCCCTTTCCTTGAGCAAGGGATGTCCAACATAGCTTTTCAATTTGAGCTCAGCTCCCACTCCACAACTCATTTTTATTTTACTGGGATACCGGTGAAGCTGTAGCTCAGTAACTGATGTTAAGAGAAACTTTTAACACCTCAACAGCAAATGGAGGAGAATGTTTCCCATTAGTGGCTGAGGAAGTAGTGCTCCCGTAACTTCAGCCTTGAAAGCTAATGAAGCTCAGATTGTGGCCATGGCCTTTGATGTAGAGATGCCTGAGGTCAGTGCAGCTTTCGGAGGTGCCAGTGCTATGCTGTGTCACTGCGTTCGTCTGGGCGGGGGCCCAATAACTCTAATCCTGTAATCATGTTTCTGTAAGCAACAGTATTTATGGTGCAGATAGTGGGGGATAGCTGCAGTGGTAATTAAATCAGGGATAGCTGCAGAGGAAAAGCTAATCCAACCCTGTAATATTTCCAGTAGAGGAAGTTACCGCCAACTACGTCAGTAAATGAGTAGCAAAATACTGGAATTGGTGTAGGGAGAGGGTGTGGGGATTAAAATGCCACGTTTGGCCATCTAATCCATCTCCCTGCCAGGACCCTCATTCTGCCAGGGGAGTGATGTTAGCACGCTGGCAAAAATCAAGCAATTCAAAGCTGTGCCTTGACACTGCATCTTTAGCTCCCACTAATGCATGGGGAGGGGGGTTAAAGCACCCACTGATGGGTTTGGCACAGCTAGCTCTGGATTTAATTCCTTCTCTTCATCTGTCTTGCAACCTCAGGCCACATACTATGTATTTCATGTCTTCTAATGTAGGCTGCTGTCTCCCAAGAGCATGTGAATGGTTGGAAAAACACAGTGATGTACTCCACTCTAGTGGGGGGGAAAAGCATGTATTTGAGTAAATATGGTTTATCCAAGAGATGAGGAGAGCCTCCAACAAGCTGTTCTGCTGTACTAATGAGTAAATATATAGACATTTCTGTTATTTTATTTTGCACAACTCCATTATAGATAAATCTCTTCCTATGTAGTTTTTGTTAAATCAGAGGTCTTTTATACCCTCACTGTTTTAAAGAGGAGAAAAAAATGGGAGTAGTTGGTGTACCCCTTTTTGACGTGGATTAACTTTGGTGGGGATTTTGTGTGCAAAACTGGTCATGAAGAATCCACTCTGTATATCAAGGAATAAAGAAAAATGATCATTTAAAGAAAGTCTTATGTCAGACTGCAGACTTCAGTTGCATTACTCACAAATGCACATACAAAAATAGACTAATACATAGTATGGATATATATATGTCTAGAGATACACATTCACAAACATATTTCCTTTAGCTCAGTACCTAAAAGTTCATTTGTGGGCATCCTGATTCTTGATATATTATTTGTAAACAGAGGGCCAGGGGACTGGAGTATTTCCTTGACTTCAATGGATGATGAGGCTTCAAGCTGTGCACTCAGATTGGGACCTCTAAGTATCCTGCTGCTACCTAACAGCTTGCTGAAAAATGACATAATTTGTGACATCAGCAATATGCTGCTTTAATAGGGGTTTATAAAGCAGTTCCCACCCTTGTGTGTTAGGACAAAAACATCTATAGCTACTAAATCTGAGGTGCCCCCCCTGTATTCCTCACACACCTTGCATCCTTTGTACTTTTTTGGCATGTGTGGCTGTAAAGTCCCAGTATGGGAAGAGTGATAAGCAGCCATTCAGCAACATCTGTGCGAGAGCTCTGGCCCCACCAGCGCCAGGGAAGATGTCACTATTCAGAAGAACAGTGGCTGCCAGTGGGAGGTTCAGCAATGCAGATTTTAATGTGGGGATTTAATTTCAAATACAATTCACAGTTTGTATGCAGTTGAAAGATGTTTATTACCACCCGGATGTTCAGGACATTTTCCGATGAAATAAATTTCAATTTGGACGATTGCTGCTTTTAAAGCATTTTCACGGCTCTGTAAACAATATGCTTTATATAATTCTAATGGCAACAGTGAAGAACACACCAACTTTTAAATCACCCAAAATAATGCCAAAAAAAAAAACCTGGCAACTTTGGATAACAGAATATTAGTCTGATATTGATTCAAATATGAGGGTTGTAATGACTTTTGCAAATGTTCCATTCTATAATACAATAAGAAGAGAATTATTTACCTCTGGGGTAAATTTGTTTTAAAATAAGGTGCAAACTAAAAAACCTCACATTTTGAAGAATGTAGAACTCTTCAGAACCTGACCAGCAGTAGTAAGGTGTTTTAGCTTGAAAGATTTGGTGCTCTGGAGTCACTGCTGTGTCACTGATACATGAAATGCAGTCAGTACCTGACAGAAAACCCACCCTGGAAGTCACAACTCCCTGGTCACACCTTCAGCATCTACTCAGATTTCTGGATGGGGGGAGGTTTGACACACTCATGGGAGAGGGGCCTTCACACATGGCTCCTTATAAATGAAATGGGAAGGTACCTCAGGAGACAGATATCTCTGCAAGTGAATGTGTAGTGGATGAGGCAGGGTCCCTGCCCTTCAGAAGACCATAATCTGGGTTTTCCAGCCCACCACCACTTTGCCCTGAGACAAAGGTGCTTGAGTTAGGAAGAACATAGAATAAATCAGGGAGGGCCCATGCAATAATACAGGGACTTCTTTATCTTTCTAAATAGCAGTGTTGTAGGTCAAAAGCAAGAAAGCAAGGAAGGAAGGAAGCAAGGAAGGAAGGAAGAGAGAGAAAGAGAGAGAAAGAGAGCGAGAGAAAGAAAGAAAGAAAGAAAGAAAGAAAGAAAGAAAGAAAGAAAGAAAGAAAGAAAGAAAGAAAGAAAGAAAGAAAGAAAGAAAGAAAGAAAGAAAGAAAAATTTTCAAAGGGAGAAGCTGTTCATTAGTGTAGCTATCTAGGCAGCAAACTAAGATGCAAGAACATCTTGAAAAAATACAGGGGTAAGAAAGTAAATTTCCAATTCCTCCCTTGTTCATTTTTTAAGAGTGCTCTTTATCCTTTTGTTTCGTTCCATCCCTGTACATTTTGTAGCATCAAAGATTTGCTACATTATAAAAAATTCCTAGAAGACCTTGGGTAGACACCTAGTCTACCCCCTCATGAAGGCCCTGTGGCAAATGTTTACCTTACCTGCCTTTTCTAGAGAAACTTCATCCCTTTTCTTTACCAACTCATCTCATTGGGCAACTGGCTTTCAATTAGATTCTTTCTTGTTTTACAATAGTGAAGATGCTCATGGATGCAGAGAACAAGGGGTGACTCCACTGCAGGGTATGAGGGAATAGGCATCTGTCCTCTCCACCCCCGTTCCTCAGCCCTTTCTCAGCCCTCTCTAGCAGTAATTCCCCCACCTCTTTGGCCACATCTCTGTTAACATCTGCTTTGCAAGCTGTTTTACATGCCCATCTACTTTTACTTGGAGTTGGTTTTTGTTCAGGCTGCTAACTGGATGCAACAGAGGAGAAGCAGCATAAGGGCTTCCACAGACAGCTCCGGACAAAAATCCCCTCAGATGAGCTTTGGCCACGGGAAAATGTGGTTTGCCAGATATTCCAGGGCTGAATGGGAGGAAAGCATGGAAGGGGACCTGTAAAGGCAGAACTCAGTGGGTTTTGGCAGCCTCTCTTCAAATGCCATCAGGAACCTCAGTGATGCAAAGAGGAGCACACTGAACTCACAATGCAGCTGGGCTTCAGCCCTGTGTTTACTTCTGTGGTGGCAGACATGAAATATGCTGTAGAAGCAAAAAACAATTTCTGCTTTTGCTCATAACGCTGAGTTATAACCAACCTTAGCTCTCTGCTGATGTCTGCCCTGGTTTTATGCACATTGACTGTATCCAGAGGGAAAGCCATGGCTTCTATTTTCATACTTGGTTCTCATATGAAATAATGGGGGGAAAGGAGGAGGGGGGAAGATGCAGCTGCAAAAACAGTCAGTGAAACATAAAAATCCCTATTGTTTTGTTGTAGCTCTAGGTGCCCTTCAACTTCTGGGCACAGACAAGACCTCCCCCTGCTCAGGTTCAATACACAGGGGAGCCTTGAGGCTCAGAACTCCCTTCCTACTTTTGCCTAAGCCTTGCTTAAGCAATTGTAGTCAATTGTGCTTTTGTTCACGTTAAAAAAAATAGCCCAATGCATGCTAATTTATAGCCAGGGAAGCAATTAAAAGAAAAAAAGTTTATTATCCTTTTCCCCCCTGCTTCTCAAATGGAGTGTTACAGCAGCAGGGTTTTTTGGTAAACTTGACACAAACTGATGTCAGTGATGGGGGAGCAAGGCCAAGAACCAAGCACATGTCTTTACATCTTCCCTCCACATGAAATGGGACAGCCTTCCAATTTTCTCTGTCTGCCTATACTCAGGAACATGCATGCTTTAGGAAAACCTAGGCACAAAGATACACTCATTTCCTTAGGCTTTGATGTGTTCTGTACACATCACCCTCACATACCCACTTAAAAAAATTGGGTTTTTGTTAAAACATTAAACAAAGAATTTGTTAATTGTTAAACATTAAACAAAGAATTCCTAATATAGCCACAATGTAGAGACATATTTACCTTTTATTACTGAACTTACTGCCTGCCTTTTTCTGTAAATTATGGCATATTCTTAATATTCAACAAAATGTTAGACACCAACTAGTCCATATGGTGAAGTAAGTTAACACAGCCTGCCTCTCCATTTTGCAACTCTTTGCAAAACCTTAGAACTGCACCAATAGAGGATCTGCCATTAGCACAGGACTGGCCTTTTCTTTCAGGAGGAACTGATTTTTCAAAACTGATGGAAAAGAAAGCAACAGATTTCTCTCCCTACTACATATTTTAAGAGGTC